>NW_015633578.1:172579-185189 GCF_001515625.1 Sinocyclocheilus rhinocerous
TCCGGGCCGGATGAACCGCTTTATTAGCGGATCCGGGTAGGGTCTGGACCGGATCCGGTCCGGATCCGTAATCCTTATCTGTTCCGGATCCGTTGCGCTGTGCAAGTGGACTCCGATACGGACCCGTTTTGCGGATCCGTTCCGGAGCTTGTGGTGACTCCAGGGCGGATCCGCTCCAGGGTCATTTTGCTATCTGGGGTTATACATGGACGCGTGTGCGGTTACCGTACTGTATTAAAGCTTTAATCAGGATAAAACCGTATATCTGCATTTATGGGAGAAAGGACAGAGAGGTGTAGAATAAAGGTAAATTATTTGAAAAAGAATGTGTTTTTTTTAAAAACGAAGCATTAACACATGTTAGACTGCACCCCATAAACACAATCAAGCCTAGAAAAAAAACAGTCAACCACCCCTTTAATGTATCTGCATTACTGTAAGGGTAGGTTTAGGATTGGGGTAGGTGTAGACCTTAATATAACACAATCTAATAGGTAGAAAAAATTATTTATTGTTGGTTTCCTGTAGCTGCATCCCTTCTAGCCACAACCGCGAATATAACACATCATTACTGTATTTGCATTACTGTAAGGGTAGGTTTAGTGTTGGGGTAGGTGTAGACATTAATAAACCATAATTTTACAGGTAGCATTTTTCGTTGTCGAATTGTACTACCCACTGTTTTAATGGGAGGTAGCAAAATCTGACAGGGTAGCACAAATCGACAGAACACCGGCAGCAATCGACAGCACTCTGATTCATACAGGCATTGTTAGATTGACAGTACTCTAGCCCAATGATGTTAGGGGATCCAGTGGGGGCAGCAATCATATTTCAGGGTGACCGTGCCACTCTTTATCACAACCCTGCTAAAATGTAGTGCCAGTACGTGCGCTCATTGTCGCCCCCTCCTGCTGGTGGCGCCCTATGCGACCGCCTAGTTTGCCTATGCCTAGAAACGGTTCTGGCCTATAATATACTTTATATAAAAATATATATTATAGTATATAATATCTATATAGAGATGTTATTTCCGGGTCCAATACATTGGTTTTCGTGCACGTCAGTAAGTCATTGCCAGATTTTTCCCCCGTCTTTGAAGCATATTTCCTACATTACTTCTTTTATTCATTTTTTTGTTCAGTCATTTAACTTAGATGTGTATTTCTATTTCTTCTGCCCTTTTTAATTATTTAATTTATAAATTCATTAAGGATAAAGGAATTATTTTTAGAAGCTGAAGTGAATAAGCGTGTTGCGCTGTGACAGAGCAGCACATTTGTTTCGAGGAAGCAGGTTCATCAGCTCTGTATCGACTCACAGTTCCCCAGCGAAGACGCTCCACAGACAGACAGACAGATGGACGGAGTGGGATGAGCTGGAAAAAGCTGTTCCGATAGTCATGACAGGAAACCGATGACTCACACTTCTCAGTGGGTTCATCTTTCTTCAGTTATTTATTTATTTGTTCTCAAGCACAATCACATTCAGCTCAGGAAAGTGAAAACCAGATCTCATTCACTAACAAGTGCTTATATGTGTATTTTATGCATTAAAATCTGGATTTTTCTCAATGAGAGAGAAAATGCAAAACCTCACCAGTATTTGTGACCTACGGCTTAAGCCTTATTTATGTATCTTAGATGTTTTTAGACTTATATATATTAGAATTAAATTTATTTATTTTTATGTAATAAATATGTGTATGTGACTGTTATATATGTGACCCTACACCACAAAACCAGTCTTAAATGGTTAGTTCACCCAAAAATGAAAATTAGCCCATGATTTACTCACCCTCAAGTCATCCTAGGTGCATATGACTTTCTTCTTTCAGACGAATCCAGTCGGAGTTATATTAAAAATTGTCTTTGATCTTTCAAGCTGTTTAATGCCACTCAGCGGGTGTTGCATGCATCAGTCCAAAAGAAGTTAAATAAAAAGCGCCCATCCATAAAAAAAAAAAGTGTCTCACACGGCTCCGGGGGGTTAACAAAGGCCTCCTGTAGCGAATCGATGCGTTTTTGTAAGAAAAATATCTATATTCATAACGTAATAATCACTTTAATGTAGCTTGCGTTGTACACAGTTGTACACAGTTGTACACATGAGTTCAGCGTTGCGCATGCGCACTTCGCAGCGTTGCGAAGTGACGAATGCGGAAGCGCAGCGGAGAGATCAAAACCTCGTTTTTTTTTTTTTTTTATAAAACTTACCTACATTCATTAGTTGATTAAAAAAAGAATGCTTGAAGCTAGAATAAAACAGATTTGTTTGTTGTTTAAAAGTAGAGGCTCTGATCTTTATTTTGATGTATTGCATAATAAAACAAAATATTCTGGGGGCCATGAAATTTTAGTGAAAATCATCAAAAATGCTGGCGGTGGCTGGCAACTTTTTTCAAAAACGCTGGCGGGGAAAGAGTTAACAGACATCTTGCAGGTGTACGTGTGCTATCTGGGTTACTGGCTATTGTTCATGAATGATACAGTCAACACTGATAATCAAAACACAATAATGAACGAAGCCAATTTACTTATCTTTCTTTAACTGACGGCCAAACTTCAGTGCTGAAAGAAATACATTCACGTTAATGACTTGAAGGCAGCATTAGTGCGACTGCATAATTCATTAGTCATAAGTGCATATTTTTGCACGCCTATACGGCAAAATAAATGTTTATAAATTGCTGTCTTGACCTGATATGCACAATGTGTTTGCCTCAGAAACTGGCGGCTTTACTGTGCAAACATTTAACCCGAGACCCCGGGGACCGAATATGCAGGCCGAACATAATAAGGAGCGTTTACAGTCAGGGGAATGGATTAGACCAGATTATTACGCCTTGAAGGTTAGACGCGTATAAAACAAAGAAACGGAGGAGAGACCGAGACAGGCAGCAGGCCACTGCGACACGAGCGCTTCTCTTCAAACGGTGTCACGCTGGTGAACAAAGACGGGTGACAAAGTCATGTAGAGGTTCACAGAGAGGCCAGGAGTCAACGGAGAGTTACTGCGTCATACTGCATTTCTACTGGACATTTACTGTAAAAATAAATATGTATGTATATGTGTGTCTGTATATAATAAAATAATGTCATTCAAAAAATGAAATATATACCATATATGTGACCCTGGAGGACCACAAAACCAGTCATAAGGGTAAATATTTCATAGATACAACTATTTGAAAATCTGGAATCTGAAGGTGCAAAAAAATAAAAATATTGAGAAAATCATCTTTAAAGTTGTTCAAATGAAGTTCTTAGCAATGCATATTACTAATCAAAAATTTAGTTTAGATATATTTACGGTAGGAAATTTACAAAATATCTTCATGGAACATGATCTTTACTTAATATCCTAATGATTTTTGGCATAAAAGAGAAATCAATCATTTTGACCCATACAATGTATTGTTGGCTATTGCTACAAATATACCTGTGCTACTTATGACTGGTTTTGTGGTGCAGGGTCACACACACACACACACACACACACACATATATATATATCTCTGTGTGTGTGTGTTGAACTATTCTCTAAAACTAGTCTTTATAATATCACAAAATCATGTCTTCTTTAACTAAATGTGAAAATGTTTACGCATAATCCTGATTTTATTATTGTTCTATTGATCACTGCAGATATTAATGACAGGCGACTTATTTAAATGCCCTTAAAAACAATTTATCATTCACATTCATGCAAAACAAGAATTCATCAAAACTGAATTAACATCCGATGTTAGACATTATCGTTTGACTCTGCCAGGCCATGACTAAAGAGAGCCCCGGAGACATGCTTTTAATGTACGTGTGGAATAATAAAACACATTAAGCGTCTGTTTCGATGTCTACCACAAATATAATAACATCAGCTGTCACGGCTTCCAGACTTTAAAAAAATACAGTCAGAAATAGCCTAGCAGACTCGCTTTGTTAAAAAAGTTTTCACGTATCCAACGCAGCATACAAAAAACATCAATATGTTTCATAAAGAGGGTGTACCTGAGGAAATTACTCCCAAACTCTCAAGTCAACCGTCAGAAACTAGCGGAGGCTAATGATGCTTAGCGATCAATGCTGAGGGGAGAGAGGTAGCATGCTTAATGTATTCATGCTAGTGCTATGTGCTCAGATCTCTGCATCAAACTCATCTGTTGCTCCGTAATTTAATTTAAGATGTTTGCAGATGCTCTTTAAAATCAAATGTTCTGCAGGTTTTTGTACTGTAGCGTCATATGCTGTTGGCTAACTGGCTAGCAAATTAGCAGTAAGTAATAGTTTTGAGTAGTTATACGCATTGCACTGATAATGTAGCTAGATAGCGTTTAAGCTAGCTTTAAAGAATGGAAAGTCTTGGTTATTCAAGAGCCCTTCAGTTAAATTTTTGATAGAGTTAATGCACGTGTACATTAGCAATTAGCATTAGCACAGACGGAAAATAATTTTTTTAAGCGCAATTTCAGGTGGAGAACCTAAAGTTATTAATCATTTTGTGCTGAATTGAAACATAATCTTGACAAACTGTTTTACTACATAGATAATAGCGTCCAGTGGGGATTTTCAAGATGGCCACCAAGCGAATTGACTTGAGGTGTCTTAAAAACATCACTATCTCAAAAACGTAATAATTTGACCTTTTAATTAAAGAAAAGTTCTGTGGAATTATAATTAACGAATATTTTGATATATTTATGAATGCTGTAATACTATGTTTCAAGATGGCCGCCGAGTGACCCAACTTAAAATATCATAAAGTCTTGGTTATTCAAGAGTCATTCAGTTAAAACAATCAATTGCGTTCGGTGTATATTAGCAATTAGCATTAGCACAAATTGAAAAATAACGCAATTTTAGATGGAGAATCAAAATGTATTGCTGATTTAAAATACCTAATTGAAACAATTTTGCCAAACAATTTTTGCATATTTTCATGCATCATGCTGCATCGAAAATAGCATCCAGTGGGAATTTACAAGATGGCCG
Source organism: Sinocyclocheilus rhinocerous (assembly GCF_001515625.1). Lineage (NCBI taxonomy): Eukaryota > Metazoa > Chordata > Actinopteri > Cypriniformes > Cyprinidae > Sinocyclocheilus > Sinocyclocheilus rhinocerous. The sequence continues at coordinate 177,571 of NW_015633578.1, forward strand.
CTAAAATATCATATCAAAAATGTCATAATTTGACCTTTTTATTAAGGAAAAATTTAGTTATGATATTAACAAGTGTTTTGAAGAATACAATTATGAAAATTGTAATACTACATAGAAAATACCTTCCAGATGGCATTTTTCAAGATGGCCGCCAAGTGGCTTGTGGTAAAAGTCTTCAAATATCATGAAGTCTTGGTTATTCAAGAGTGGTTCTGTTAAAACAATCAATTGGGTTGTGTGTCTATATTAGCAAGTAGCATTAGCACTGCAAAATAGCAACTTCAGCATGATTTCAGGTGGAGAATCAAAACTTATTGTTGATTTGAAATATGTAAATAATTTAGATTTTCATACTTCATGCTACTTAGAAAAATGGCATCCAGTGGGAATTTCCAATATGGCTGCCGAGCGAACTGACTGTAAGTTGTCTTGAAAATATCATTATCTCAAAAATGTCATAATTTGACCTATTAAACACGAGTTTAGTTGAAATATAATATTAACCAGTGTTGAAGATTTCCAGTGGGAATTTCCAAGATGGCCGCCGAATGACCTGACTTGAGGTAAATATCTAAAAATGTCGTAAAGTCTTGGATATTCTACAGTCGTTCAATTAAAACAACCAGTCGTGTTATGTGTGCATTAGCAGTTAGCATTAGCGCTGACTGAAAAATTACTGCTTTCAAGTGGAAAATCAAAATGTATAAATTAATTTATGTAGTTGTCAGATTTTATGGCTAATTTGAAAAAATCTTGACAAACTATTTTTCAGATTTTCATACTTGTATGCTATATAGAAAATAGCATCCAGTAGGCATTTCCAAAATGGCCGCCAAGCGAATTTATGTAAATACTGCATAAATAAGTGTCCCAAAAATATAATTGGTCAAAAATAACAAGTTGACCTTTTTATTAAATTACACTTGCTAGCGTCCTAGCGCACAATGTGTGGGTTAACTGAAGTCAGATGTAATGTGGTGTTTGGGTTTTGTCTTGTTCATGTTTCCATGTCTTTTATTTTGTAATTGTTTTATGCTGTTTGTGTCATACTTCCCTTGCCCTCATGTATCTCAGCCTTGTGTATGTGTCATGTTCTGATTGGTTGTTTTAGTCATGTGTCTTGTTTCCCATTGGTTTGTTCTTGTCATGTGACCCTCTTGTTTCCTATAAGTAGCCATCATGTTGCCATTGTCTGTCGTTGTGTATTGAATGTATTTATCCCGCTGTTGGTGAGTCTAGTCTGTTCATGTCAAGTCTGTTCATGCCTCGTCAAGTCAAGTCTGTTCATGTCAAGTCAAGTCGAGTCTCGGATTATTGTTTGGATGTTTGGATCACACTGTAAATAAACTGCACTTGGGTTCTTCACTACGCTTGCCTTCAGTGGACTTTCGTTACATCAGATAAGTTACTGTTCGCAGCTAGCATATCGTTCACAAATGCTAATGACAAGGCAATGAGTGAACATAACCGTGCTGTTTCTAACTTTGCCAAAGTTATTTTGTCATTCCTCTGACAGCTCTCCGTTCCCACAGGCGCATTTTCTCCTGATAGATCGGCCATGCTTCAAAAACACCTCAGTTTCTCCTCCATAATTCACATACAGGTGAAGTTAAAAAACAGCGCCAGCGCCGCGCTCGCACCCGCAGCTGCAACGTTTTAATAACAGCTAATGCTCTTTCACTCATTTGTCATGTCGCACCCTTTCCGAACACAAGAAAGCCCAAATGACCTGAGGCGAGACCGAAATGTAAGCACAGCATGAAAAATGAAATAGTGGCTATGATATATGACAGGTGTTTGTGGAAGTCACATCAGCGTCACGGGTGACGCTCTCGCCACTCGTCTCGTTAAGTTCATGTCTGTTTTTAATAACTAATGATGCGTTATTGCAGCTGGGAATGATTAAGGAAGCGTGGCGTAAAGAGGAAGTACATGACAGAAGGAATATTATTAGTAACATCTGTTTGGCGGACAATGTTTGATTCAAAATGATAAAGCGTCAGTGATTTTGCTCAGTTGTATTTGTGTTCTTATGTTTTATATTTTCTGAATTAAAACCATATTTGTAGTAGAAAGAGATCATAATAAAGTAAAACACATTGAACCGCTGAAATTTAACAATGTATTTACTATTAAGTAGCTTGGCATAATCTTTCAGTTGTTTTTAATAGTTTTTAATTGTTTAAAAGTAGAGAAGCATTTTTGAAAATATTATGAATATGTGAAAAACTTCTGTCTGTCTGAAATTTATTTTATTTCTATTAATACATTTCTAATTAATTATTATTTTAATTAATTTATTATTATTTAAAAGTAGTGAAGCATTTTTTTAAATATCATAAGTGTTACAAACTTTTGTCTGCCAAATATTTTTACACTTCTGCCAAATATTTAATATCCTTAACAATTAATTATATTTTATAAATACAGTATATATATATATATATGACATTTTTGAGGATTTTTCATTTTTATTTAATTTATATATGTGAGCACAGCATGAAAAATGATAAAATTGTGATATTATTTAGATTTTTTTAAATGTGCATATATAATTATAGATTGTATAGGGTTATTTTATTTTTTTTATTTTTTTTTTTAAAAGCCTTTGGTTAGCCTTGAGATTAGTCTGAGTTTGCTGGAGTCTCTTCAAATCTGTTTCATCCGTCAGCATCTCATCTGCAGTAAAGTCCCTTTGGCACTGTAACAAAACAATGACTTTTATAAAAAAATCCACTCCTGTTGCAACCTTAATTAAACATTGTACAGCTGTATAAAGCAGCAGACACGCTTTTATTCAAAGCCACTCGAGCATGAAAGCCAGGCTGAGAGATTTTTCTAGAAACATCTCAAAAAAATAAAAAGCCACCGCAAAGATGCATTTTTCTTAGCCGAGGCCTTAATGTTGTTTGTTTAGGATGTATACTAGCATGCAGCGCGCTGACAGTCCTCAGAGAAAAGCCGTCAGTGTGTGTGAAGAAACTCCTCGCTGCTTTAGCTGTCATCGTTTCTATAGAACGCTGTGAGCTGTTAGCTTAACAATCACAGATTCAAACTATTTTTATCACGCTTCCCCATGCTAACTCACCACAATGCTATGTGTCGCCAGGGCGTCGGCGGTACTGAATGGTTGCTAAGGTGTTCTGGGAATTTTAACATGTTGCTGTGTGGTTGCTAAGATATTCTGGTGTTGTTGTTTTTTTTTATCATGTTATGTGGTTGCTAAGATTTCTGTATGTTTACTATGTGGTTTTAACACATTTCTGCAATGTTGCAAAGGTGTTCTGTGTGATTTACACCACATTATGTGGTTGTTAAGGTGTTCTAGGCATTTAACCTGTTGCTATGTGGTTGCTAAGTTGTTTGAACGAATTCTTATGTGGTTGCTAAAGTGTTAACCAGTTGCTATGTAGTTGCTAAGGAGTTATGAGTGGTTTTAACCTGTTGCTATGTTGTTGCTAAGGAGTTATGAGTGGATTTAGCCTGTTGCTATGTTTTTGTTGTTAAAGTGTTTTTCCGTTACTATGTAGTTGCTAAGGAGTTATAAGTGGTTTGAACCTGATGTGGTTGCTATGGTATTAACCCATTGCTATATAGTTGCTAATTTTTTTTTGAGTGGTTTTAACCTGTTGCTATGTAGTTACTAAGGTGTTTGGGTTTTAAGCACATTATGTGGTTGCTAATATGTTCAAAGTGGGTTTTAGCAGGTTTCTGTGGTAGCTAAGGTGTAAATACATTGCTAAGGAGTTATAAGTGGTTTTAACCTGTTGCTATGTGGTTGTTAAGTTGTTAATCTGTTGCTATGTGGTTGCTAAGGTGTTGACCTGTTGCTATGTAGTTGCTAAGGTGTTGACCTGTTGCTATGTAGTTGCTAAAGGTTTTATGAGTGGTTTTAACTTGTTGCTATGTAGTTGCTAAGGTGTTGACCTGTTGCTATGTAGTTGCTAAAGGTTTTATGAGTGGTTTTAACTTGTTGCTATGTAGTTGCTAAGGTGTTGACCTGTTGCTATGTAGTTGCTAAAGGTTTTATGAGTGGTTTTAACTTGTTGCTGTGTGGTTGCAAAGGTGTTAACCCATTGCTATGTAGTTGCTAAGGAGTTATGAGTATTTTTAACCTGTTGCTAAGTAGTTACTAAGGTGTTTTGTTTTTTTTTAATTACATTATGTGGTTGCTAAGATATTTTGGGTGTTTTACCGCATTATGTGGTTGCTAAGGTGTTCAAGGAGGTTTTTACCAGGTTATGTGGTTGCTAAGGTGTTAACCCGTTGCTAAGGAGTTTTGAGTGGTTTTAACCTGTTGCTATGTAGTTTAATGTGTTCTGAGTGTTTTTTTTAACACATTATGTGGTTGCTAAGGTGTTCTGTGTTGTTTTACCCATTGCTATGTGGTTGCTAAAATATTATGGATGGTTTTAACACATTATGTGGTTGCTAAGGTGTTGTAGATGGTTTTAACCCATTGTTATGGTTGCTAAGGTGTTCAGAATGGATTAACTTGTTGCTATGTGGTTGCTAAGGTACTTTAGACTTGAATCCCTCCATTTCATGAAATTTGTGAGTCTAATCTTTTTGAAAACAAAGCGGTTTTTTGAGCAATATGAATTAGCCTTAGCAATCACCGCTAATAATGGTATACAAACTAAGTAATTATGATTGTACAAATGATTTTCTGGTGTTTTGAGGCTCGTATTGTGTTGATGGTGGATGATCAGCACGGGCTCATCTAATGGACTCTATGAAAGCGCTTTTATTCCGTGTGAAGTTCAGGCCTGTGTGCATTTACCATACAACCGGGACAAAATAAGCGCATCTGAGAGACAGAGAGAATAAAAGAGCTCATGAATTTATATAAGATGCTGTTGAAGTCTGGAGGGATCGGACAGCGTGGGACAGAGCTTATGAATTCATCCAGAGCTAGTGAGCTTTAAAATGGACTTTCTGATTCCCCGAACGCCTCACACGTCCAGCTCTGCCCACGTAATTACAGAGAAAACTCACGGCCAGACGCCGCTTTCAAATGTGCTAAACGTTTAGTGATACCAAGAACGAACACTGATTAATTCACACGTGAAATATGATGTATGTTTAGTTTAGTGTTGTCCTGCAGTGTTTGTGACATGTGAATGATTCCTCAGATCGTGTGTGTTTTTGAGGAGAATCAGCTGTTGCTCTTATTAAGTGATCAGATGCATCATTTTCACCAGCTAAACCAGAAAATAAGCGATACAATCCCACAGACTTTTCTATATTTATTTATAATCTATATAAAACCACTCAGAACACCATAGAAACCACATAGCAACAGCCAGTAGCACATTAAATATTTAAATAAATATTAAAACATTATATTATATATGCACATATATGTTCATATATACATATCATTGAAAAAAATTTTTTTTTATATATAAATACATGTGTCATATAAATAATTTTATTAGGTATTTTTTATTTGTTTTTATTTGTTTTATAAACTATAGAAATTAAATGCACACATACATACACATATTTGTGTAATTTCAATATAATGTTAAATTAAAATAAATATTTAAATTATTTTAAATTATATACATAAATATTAATTATTCATTATTATTATATACAAATGTATATAAATGTGACGTGACATGTGGCCAAGTATGGTGACCCATACTTGGAATTAGTGCTCTGCATTTAACCCATCCAAAGTGCACACACACAGCAGTGAACACACACCCGGAGCAGTGGGCAGCCATTTATGCTGCGGCGCCCGGGGAGCAGTTGGGGGTTCGGTGCCTTGCTCAAGGGCACCTCAGTCGTGGTATTGAAGGTGGGAGAGAGCGCTGTACATTCACTCCCCCCACCTACAATCCCTGCCGGTACGAGACTCGAACCCGCAACCTTTGGGTTACGAGTCCGACTCTCTAACCATTAGGCCACAACTTCCCTTTTAACAACTTTTAATAAAAGTACTGTGTGTGTGTGTGCGCGTTTTTGTGACAAATGAGGACATAAATTTGTATAATGACAAGGGTATGACATAGGTATTACAAGGAGAAGGTGACTTTTCAGGACATTACCCCATGTCCCCACTTTTCAAAACGCTTATAAATCACACAGAATGGAGTGTATTGAAGTGTGTGTGAATGTGCGTGTGCGTGCGTCTGTGTGTGTGTGTGTATGTGCATGTGTGTGTGTGCATGTGCGTGTGAGTGTGTGTCTGTGTAAAAATAAATATATAAATAATCTATATATTATTTATAGATATGCATTTTTTGCAGATTATTTCAAACAAAAATAGGATATTTATTTATTGGTTAAACCTTTATTGCAGATCCTTTCAAAGAGTTACACAAAATTTCAAAAAGTGCCATTATCATTTTTTTTAATTCTGAGTTTTTCATTTAATTTCCACCACTATCATTTATTTTTTTAAATATAATTTTAGAAGTCATCAATATATAAATATAAATTATTTATATTTCTGTAACATTAGTTTAATTATGTTTATAATATTTAAGCATTTTTATAGATTCTTCCAAACATTTTACATCAAGCATATTTATTTATTTATTTCAGAGTTACACAAAAAAATCTAAAAAAAAAAAAAATCTTAAAAATTGAAAATATGTGGATATGTGTAACTCTGAACAATGAATGTTTAAAGTAAGTTAATTAATTAATTAAAATTAGTTACATTTATTTATTTAGGTTCATTGCACATTAGTTCAAAGATTTAAACCTATCCAATTTTGATTTTTCTCCAATGTTTTTATACAGAGATGTTCATAGCATGTTCATAGACATTCAGATGAATGCGTGAACCTTTCCGCGTGATCTCGGGCGATACTTTGCAGACTATTAATTAGCGTGACCTATTCCTCTCCTGGAAATGCAGCACATCCGTCCTGGTCGTCATTGATTTGCTGTTCAGCTCAGATGAAGTGTTGGGCTGATGAGTGTGTACTTAGTTAAAACTGCACTTGAATCTTCATTACAGCATTCACTCCTGCTTTTTATAACTGTGTCTGGATTTCAGTGTTTCTCAGTATAAATGGGTTTTATTGGCCTTGTGAGGATTTTTGGCTTTGCAGTGATTTCACTAAATATAAACCGTATAAGTGGATAAATGTATTTTGTATGGATGTGTGTGTGTGAATGTGGCTGTTTGTGGCAGAAAGGAGACTGAACAATTTGGGAAAGACAGTTGCACAACACAAAGTTATAATAATAATAAATCATTTTTAATGCAGTTTTTTTTTTTTTCAACAACTGTAATTTTATTATTTTTATAACATTTTATAGGTTTTTATTTATTCATTTGATTTATTTAACAGCTAAGCGTTTATCACAGATCCTTCCAAAGGAATATATGATTGATTGATTGGTTCCCTAAATATTCCCTCACAGTTTAATAGTAATGACTTTATGAATTTCTTCACTGATAAAATAGATAACATCAGAAATACAATAACAAATGTAGATTCTACAGCGTATAATACTTCAGCTTCATTCATCGCACCAAAAGATAAACTGCAGTGCTTTACAATTATAGGACAGGAAGAGCTAAAAAAACGTATCACTGCATCTAAACCAACAACAAGTCTGTTAGATCCTGTACCCACTAAATTACTGAAAAA
>NW_015633578.1:185621-194266 GCF_001515625.1 Sinocyclocheilus rhinocerous
GCATCATAATAATTGCTGTTAATAGTGTTCATCGTCTGTTTGATTACGTCTTTAATTGATTTTCTGTACATTTCTGCCATATGTACATTAACTGACAGTCACCACTGATAACCTACCACTAAATATTGTAGAAACTGAATTTTTTGTAAAGTTGCTTTGCAACGATTTGTATCGTGAAAAGCGTTATACAAATAAACTTGAATTGAATTGATTGATTGATGTTAAGCCTTTATTACAGATTAAACATATCCAGTTTTAAAGAAATTAATTCATTACTTGATTTATTTATTTAAGCCTGTATTGCAGATTTTAAAGGAATTTATTTAGAATAAGATTTTATTGCATTTATTGCATTTTATTGCATTATTATACATATGCAATTATGACTTAATTTTAAAGAAGCTGCTGAATGAATACATTTATTTATTTAGGTTAAGCCTTTGTTGCAATTTATTTATTCATTCATTCAGATAAATATTTAATGTTTAATTATTTAATTAAAAATGTATTTATATTTATTTATTTATTTACATTTATATTTATTTATTAAGTCTTTATTACAGATTCAATCAAAAAGTTTCACATATGCTATTTATTTATTTATAAGCCTTTATTGTATATTCTTTTAAAGAGTTTGACCAAAATAAATATCCATTTCCATAAAATAAAAACCTTTATTCATTTATTTATTTGTTTGTAAGTATTTATTGCACATTTGTTTGCAAAAAATGGAACACTTCGGATTTAACTTAAAATTAATTTATAGTTTTATTATTTTATAATTATAATGATTTTTGTTTTGATTTTGAATCTGATTTTTAAATTTAATGAAACTTTTTTATTAACCTTTCTGTCTTTATTGTACAACGTTTAAGTATTAATTGCCAATTCGTTTACTCTACTAAGATTTATTATTTCTTGTGACGATATTTGTTTATATCTGCAAAATTTATCAAAACGTTTTAGTTGTATTTATAGTGTTTGTTCGTGTGCTTTTAATTTAATGTTTAACCATTGTAAGATTAATGGCATATTCTCCCAGCTGCAGTTTTGATATCTTTCTATCCGCTGTGAATGTGATGACAGGATCTTGACGCCGTGTCCAGATGTGACTCTGGATCCAGACTCCGGTGGTCTCCGATCTCTCGGGGAGCCAGTAACAGCTGGGTGTTTTGGTCCAGATCTCCCCCACCGCGGCGGTGCAATCAGCTCTGTAATTAGGATTCAGCGCCGGCCTCCTCTGCCACTTTCAATTGGTGCCAACATGGCAGCCGAGGAGTAAATCAGGTCTGGTAGTTCAGACCAGAGACACAGACAGAACCCGAGCTAACGCTTGTCTGCTTGAGCGTAACCAGCGGGATTTTGGCGGGAAGAGTTCCCGCTCCGTCTATCTTCAACTGATTTATTGAACACTACTAAGTAGCGCTAAATTAGCGTACTGAATCATAGAAGTCCATTCCATGTACATACATGAAAACATGTGGCACCAGCTACACTTACCGTCAGCCGAATCGCGTGCGTTGACAAGAGTCAGCCCACGGTGTCACGTCTTACTGCCAGGCGTGAATTAACAATTAACCAACTGTTGTTTCATAGCAACCGACACTCGTTAAGAAGTTCATCATTGGCGTCTATATTCAGCACACTACCCTTGGGGTGGGCGTACATCCAGCACAAACATCTCTTATGAAGAGATATGAAAAGATGAAGTAGAAACTAATGTTGAAAGACATGTCAAGACATCATATAACAGCCGGTCCCGGGAGAGGCTCTCTCTCGCTCAAGCTTGAGTTTTGTGTGTTTCGGAGCATCTATTTTTTACATGCGGCCCAATTAGATCAAGTCAGCAGAGTTTTATACCTGCAAATTATTACATGGGCAAAACTATGAAGATGCAGGTAGGAAATACAAGGTTTGTGGTCCTTGCAAGTGCAAAACATTAGCGAAATGTTGCATACGTGTTCTGAATAAGGTTATCTTGGTGGTTTCTAGGTGGTTACTTATTGGCCGGAGTCTAAATGTGACCCTGGACCACAAAACCAGTCATAAGGGTCGATTTTTCGAAATTGAGATTTATACGTCATCTGAAAGCTGAATAAATAAGCCTTCCATTGATGCATGGTTTGTTAGGATAGAACAATATTTGGCAATTTTTGGAAAATCAGGAATCTGAGGGTGCAAAAAATCTAAATATTGAGAAAATCGCCTTTAAAGTTGTCCAAATTAAGTTCTTAGCAATGCATATTTCTAATCAAAAATTTAGTTTTTATATATTTACGGTAGGAAATTTACAAAATATCTTCATGAAACATGATCTTTACTTAATATCCTAATGATTTTTGGCATAAAAGAAAAAAATAATTTTGACCCATACAATGTATTGTTGGCTATTGCTACAAATATACCCCAGCGACTTAAGACTGCTTTTGTGCGCCAGGGTCACAAATAGGCTCTGTGATATACTTGTCTGTAGATATGACTCCTTCTGTGCATGTTGTTCGTTATTTTCGCCCGTTTTATCATCCGTTTAAGTATTACATTTGAAGTGTAACTTGTTGCACCAAATGTGTTGCACTTTGAATTAGAGTTTGTTCTCATTTCTAATCACAAGTTACATTAGCAAACATGCTAATAGCATACAATGGATACTTAAAATTCATATTTAGCACTTAAAATACTACAACATATTTGGTTTGATAAGTTACGCTCCAAAATGTCATTCTTTTGAGGTTTTGGGGTTATGGTTTCGCTTCCGTTTCTAATTGCAAGTTAGTATTAGCAAACACCACTAATAATATAAAATATGTAGCAAGCGAGCTTGAAAAGTGTGTTTTAAACATGATCTGTGTTGCTTCAGAGTTAGTCTGAGTTAGCTGATTATTCATGGTGAAATATCTGCCGCATTGGGTGAGGTATTTATAGTATTAGTGTGGCTGTGGGGATGGTGTTGTTTTTTACCGTTGTGCATGAGATTGCAAGCCATCCGCCGACAGAAGGAAGTGCCTCCGTTTTCTGTCAGAGTTTAGCACCCTCGCCTACTTGTGCCATCCGCTAGACAGTTGCCATAGATATCCCATAATGCCACAAGAGCAGCAATGCAGAGAAACTAGGAGACGACAGGAAGCTCAGTCTGTCCAGTTGCCCATAAAGCTGCTGTTGCGTTAGCGAGCGCTCATATTTATGGAAGCCCATTTCCGCCATATAAGAAAATAAATCATAATTTTGCAGTTCATAATTATGAGATGAAAAGTCAAAATTATTACTTTAAAAGTTGTAATTATTACATACTAGGACGTAATTATGACTTTAAAATTAGAATTTGACATACCAAGTTGAAATTATGACATAAAAAGTCATAATTATGAGACAGAAAGTCGAAATCATGACATACTACTGTATGCCATAACTATGAGATAAAAAATTATATTATGATTATGATATGATTTTTTGCTCTTTATCTTATAAGTTCAATTTAGTTTGTCATAATTTTGACATTTTTCTCATAATTGACTTGTCATAATTTCAATTTTAAAGTTATAATTATGACTTTATCTTATCATTTAGACTTTGTCATAATTGTGACTTAGTATGTCAGAATTTCAACTTGAGTCTTACTTTTGACTTTATCTCATAGTTAAGACTTAGTATGTCATAATTCAATGTTTTATCTCATAATTATTTCAATGTTTTATCTCATAATTATATCTCATAATGTCAACTTTGTCATAATTATGACTTAGTATGTCACGATTTAGACTTGTCTCATAATTTTGACTTTTTATCTCAAAATTATGACTTTTTAATCTCATAATTTCGACGTTGTCATAATTGAGGCTTAGTATGTCATAATTTCGACTTTTAATGTCATAATTTTGTCTTTTCATCTCATAATTATGACTTATGTCATAATTTCAACGTTTTATCTCATAATTAAATCTTTTTATCTCATAATGTTGACTTTGTCATAATTGTAGCTTAGTATGTCATAATTTCAACCTTTTATGTTATAATTTTGACTTATCTCATAATTTCGACTTTGTCATAATTGTGGCTTAGTATGTCATAATTTCAACATAAGTATGTCGTATTGAAATATGAAATATGTACATTTCAATTTTATGCCATAATTATGACTTAGTATATCATAATTTCAACTTTTTATGTTATAATTTTGACTTATCTCATAATTTCGACTTTGTCATAATTGTAGCTTAGTATGTCATAATTTCAACTTTTATGTTATAATTTTGACATCTCATAATTTCGACTTTGTCATAATTGTAGCTTAGTATGTCATAATTTCAACTTTTATGTTATAATTTTGACATCTCATAATTTCGACTTTGTCATAATTGTAGCTTAGTATGTCATAATTTCAACTTTTATGTTATAATTTTGACATCTCATAATTTCGACTTTGTCATAATTGTAGCTTAGTATGTCATAATTTCAACTTTTATGTTATAATTTTGACATCTCATAATTTCGACTTTGTCATAATTGTAGCTTAGTATGTCATAATTTCAACTTTTATGTTATAATTTTGACATCTCATAATTTCGACTTTGTCATAATTGTAGCTTAGTATGTCATAATTTCAACTTTTATGTTATAATTTTGACATCTCATAATTTCGACTTTGTCATAATTGTAGCTTAGTATGTCATAATTTCAACTTTTATGTTATAATTTTGACATCTCATAATTTCGACTTTGTCATAATTGTAGCTTAGTATGTCATAATTTCAACTTTTATGTTATAATTTTGACATCTCATAATTTCGACTTTGTCATAATTGTAGCTTAGTATGTCATAATTTCAACTTTTATGTTATAATTTTGACATCTCATAATTTCGACTTTGTCATAATTGTAGCTTAGTATGTCATAATTTCAACTTTTATGTTATAATTTTGACATCTCATAATTTCGACTTTGTCATAATTGTAGCTTAGTATGTCATAATTTCAACTTTTATGTTATAATTTTGACATCTCATAATTTCGACTTTGTCATAATTGTAGCTTAGTATGTCATAATTTCAACTTTTATGTTATAATTTTGACATCTCATAATTTCGACTTTGTCATAATTGTAGCTTAGTATGTCATAATTTCAACTTTTATGTTATAATTTTGACATCTCATAATTTCGACTTTGTCATAATTGTAGCTTAGTATGTCATAATTTCAACTTTTATGTTATAATTTTGACATCTCATAATTTCGACTTTGTCATAATTGTAGCTTAGTATGTCATAATTTCAACTTTTATGTTATAATTTTGACATCTCATAATTTCGACTTTGTCATAATTGTAGCTTAGTATGTCATAATTTCAACTTTTATGTTATAATTTTGACATCTCATAATTTCGACTTTGTCATAATTGTAGCTTAGTATGTCATAATTTCAACTTTTATGTTATAATTTTGACATCTCATAATTTCGACTTTGTCATAATTGTAGCTTAGTATGTCATAATTTCAACTTTTATGTTATAATTTTGACATCTCATAATTTCGACTTTGTCATAATTGTAGCTTAGTATGTCATAATTTCAACTTTTATGTTATAATTTTGACATCTCATAATTTCGACTTTGTCATAATTGTAGCTTAGTATGTCATAATTTCAACTTTTATGTTATAATTTTGACATCTCATAATTTCGACTTTGTCATAATTGTAGCTTAGTATGTCATAATTTCAACTTTTATGTTATAATTTTGACATCTCATAATTTCGACTTTGTCATAATTGTAGCTTAGTATGTCATAATTTCAACTTTTATGTTATAATTTTGACATCTCATAATTTCGACTTTGTCATAATTGTAGCTTAGTATGTCATAATTTCAACTTTTATGTTATAATTTTGACATCTCATAATTTCGACTTTGTCATAATTGTAGCTTAGTATGTCATAATTTCAACTTTTATGTTATAATTTTGACATCTCATAATTTCGACTTTGTCATAATTGTAGCTTAGTATGTCATAATTTCAACTTTTATGTTATAATTTTGACATCTCATAATTTCGACTTTGTCATAATTGTAGCTTAGTATGTCATAATTTCAACTTTTATGTTATAATTTTGACATCTCATAATTTCGACTTTGTCATAATTGTAGCTTAGTATGTCATAATTTCAACTTTTATGTTATAATTTTGACATCTCATAATTTCGACTTTGTCATAATTGTGGCTTAGTGTGTCATAATTTCAACATAAGTATGTTGTATTGAAATATGAAATATGTACATTTCAATTTTATGCCATAATTGTGACTTAGTATGTCATAATTTCAACTTTTTATGTTATAATTTTGACTTATCTCATAATTTCGACTTTGTCATAATTGTGGCTTAGTATGTCATAATTTCAACTTTTTATGTTATAATTTTGACTTATCTCATAATTTCGACTTTGTCATAATTGTGGCTTAGTATGTCATAATTTCAACTTTTTATGTTATAATTTTGACTTATCTCATAATTTCGACTTTGTCATAATTGTGGCTTAGTATGTCATAATTTCAACTTTTTATGTTATAATTTTGACTTATCTCATAATTTCGACTTTGTCATAATTGTGGCTTAGTGTGTCATAATTGCAACATAAGTATGTTGTATTGAAATATGAAATATGTCAGATTCAATTTTATGCCATAATTATGACTTAGTATGTCATAGTTTCAACTTTTAAAGTCATAGTTACAACTTAGAATGTCATAATTATGACATTTAAGCCAAAATGTTATTTTTTCATCAGTTTCAACCATTTTTTTTAATGTGGGGGAAATAGGCTTCCATATACATTAGCACACTTAATCTAATGAGTACAGAACTGACAGGAACTGCTTGTTTTTGTCTTTTATTCCAGTCACATCGAGCTCTCCAAACATTTATCATTAAATCAGAGTGACGGCCCTGCAAACCGTAGCTGCTTTGTGACAGATCAGTAGAAAGGAAGGACGAGAGATTTAGTTAGAAGGAGAAGCCTTCAGGGTATCCCTTTCAAAAGTGTAAATGAATCATGAAATCAGCCTAAAACGGAAGAGCGCGTTGTGTAACAGTTGGCAAAATGGCATGATTTTTTGTGACTCTGCTGTGGAGGATTCAAACTCCAGAAGATGTTTCTGGTTGCCAACGCGTTCTGGTGCCGACTGGCCTCCGCTCAGGCTAAGTTTGGCTCTCACGCCAAAGCCGATCAGCATGTGCGGCAACCCACACGTGTGGCATAGGTATATGTATCAAACAGAAGAAGTGCAAAAGGCTGAGAATATGCATGTAAGTTATTGAAAGTCAAGAGGGGACCATCTGGTACACCAAAACTTCTTCCTTTACCAGCTCCAGACTGAATCCAGTCGTGTAATAATGCATCCATGGCCATCTGAAGGTCCGATGTTTGTAAACCCCTATACAATTCATAAAAGATGGCTTTTAATAAACATTTTTATATGGATTTTAGAGAGAAAATAGAGAAAAGGTTATATTTCACCCTAATATCAAAATAAATTAAGAAAAAAGTATTTAAGAAAACAGAACAAAAGTACACAAAAGCTATAATGTGATATATATATATTTTTTTTTTACAATTAATTTGTAATCAGTTAATGGGTTTTACTGTAGCATTTTTACAATCCTTTTACATTATAATTCAGTTATTTTTATTTTAGACTTTTGATAAAATTATCATTACTGTAATGTTAATTTTTAATTGTCATTAAAATATATTTAATTATTTAGATGTTAATTATATAATTATTTAAATCATAAAAAAATATTACTGCATTAAATTAAGTATTTAAATATTGAATAATTATATTAATATTTTTTAAATCGTTACTGTATTGTCTTTCTTTATGATGATTGTAATGAAAAATATAATAATTATGTCCAGAAAGAATGATTTTTATTACTGTATTAAAATAAATCAAATTGTTTAAATGTTGAATAATTCTATTAATATTATTTAAATCATAAATGCATTGTATTTCATTTATGCTGTTTTCGATTAAAAAATGTATATATTGCCCAGAAATAATGCTTTTTATTACTGTATTAATTAATATTTAATTTTATTAATATATATTTTTGCAGTAGTATTTTGCACAACAATGACATGTAATATGCTGTTAAATCTATTATCATCATTTTTATTTATAATGAATTTGTCAATTTTAACAAGTTAATATGATTTACAGTAGCATTTTTAGCATTAAAATAGCATTTATATTGCTTTTACGTTATAATTCAGTTTTATATTACTCTGATCAAATCTCATTCTCATTATTGTAATGTTAAAAAAAACATTGTTTTGCAAATTATTAATAAAATAAATTAATTAAATAATTATATTAATATTATTTTAATCATACATCATTATCTATATTGCCTCTATGCTGATTCTAATGAAAAAAAGAATGATTTTTATGACTGTACTAATACATATTTAATTTAATAACATTTTATTACTGTATTACTAAATATCTAATGGAAATCCTTTTTGAGAATAATTATGTTTACGTGCAAACAAAAGAGGCGTGGCTTCAGCCAGCGAGTTCCTAAAAGGGGCGGGGTCAGCGTGAGAGTTTTTTAAAGGAGGGGTGGAGTCCGAGTGAGCGAGAGAGAGAGAGAGAG
>NW_015633578.1:194487-197941 GCF_001515625.1 Sinocyclocheilus rhinocerous
TGTGTGTGTGTGTGCGAGAGAGAGAGAGAGAGAGAGAGAGAGAGAGAGAGAGCGCGCGGTGGGTGGGCGTGTCCATGACGTCACCCTGGAGCTCTCCTCAGCGCTCACAGCTGTGGTTTCTCCGGAGCGGAGCTTGAAATCGGACGCGCCGAGCGAGACGCAGCGCTATCCGGGGGGATTTAAACCACTATTCGCCGCCGCCCGCGCCCGGAGCTCTCTCTATCGCCTTGGATCTGTCCTCTCCTTGGATTATTATCGTTCTTTATCCCTTCCACGAAGATGTAAGGAGGTTTTTCCCGTGCAGAATAACGGAGAACACGGAGACGCGCTCGTTAAAACAAGGTAAGAGCAGTTAAAGGTGTCGCCAGTCACTTTGTATAAATGCCAGAAACGGCTGGGAATAAAACATGCACTTCAGACGAAGTGTGCTGCGATTCTGAAGAGCGTCTGAGCAAGTGTAGGCTATGCGCGCGGAGAAGGTGGTGCCCGGTGCGCAGTTTGCGCTCCAGACGCGTTTTGCGCATTAGGAATAAAGTCATTTTGGATGCATTTCAAGACTTTACAGCCGGTTTTCACGTTTTTTGGGGGGTGTTATCCACCAGCTTCATCCGTGGGACACTCATCCCGCCCACAGGATCCCAAAGCCCCGCTTGTGTAAAGTGAGAATCGATGCCACCGTGCGCCGTGCCAGCCTCGCATATCTGATTTCAAGCCCATTTATAATGAAAGTCTGTTTATGCATCAGAGTTGTCCACGCACGCTGATGCCGGCTCTATTTGAGCGATGCGATCTTCTGAGATTCAGTCCAGAAATGCCCACCTGCTGAAAACTAGTGAGCAACACTTCATTTCAGCGGACTCAATTATTCAAATCAACATGTAGATGGATTCTGGACAGGTTTTAGTAGACGATTTCATCCCAAAACTAAGAAACCTGCGTCTATAAGCGCGTATTTGCATTTTATGAATATTTTATGAACATCAGTCATTTTAGAAATCAGTTGCATGCTCCGAAACTGATGCTTTCTCTATCTATCTATCTATCTATCTATCTAAGCGTGTTTTGCCTGATTGTACTCATGCACTTAGACTATCTCAACGCACTGTTTTTGTTGTAAAATAGCATGTTAATGCAAAACGTTTCATTTTCAGCATTGGGCTTTATTGTGGATGCACTAAATAGTGGAACTGAATAGAGCAATTAATGCTGGAATCGTCCAGTGTTCAGAATATGGCATCTCATGGACTGAACTTTTGCATTTGCATTTGAATATGTAATATATGTGTATGAATCAGTGTGAGATTGGAGTTCAGGCTGTTTTCGTTTCTTAAGAAAGCGGCTGTTGGCTTTTAATGTTTCATGACGGGTGGATTTGTGCTTTTGCACAGTAATGGACATGCTGTCATTTGGTGCTGGATTTGCATAAAACGAGGCTCGACAGCGGAGTAATTCAAAGCCACACCCTCTTCATGGATTTACATCAGCATCTCATCTCAGATTTGAATAAATTAGCCTGATTGTTTCACATTTTTGTTTTATAAATGTATGTCCTCAATGTCTTCCAAGTGGTTTTTGACAGATTTTGCCCTTTTCTACTTGTAAATTTGTAATCAAACTATTGCTAAAAACTACAAACTCACACACACTAGTCAGAAATTGTCTTTATTTTAATAAATGTGTATCTAAGTGTCTCCAAATGGAGGTTTTTGTCAGATTTTGCTCATTTCTACAGGTTAATTAGCCCTCAAACTGTCTAAACTCACACACGCTAGTCAAAAATGATCTCTATTTTAATAAATGTGTATCTGCATGGCCTCAGTGTCTCCAAATGGAGATTTTTGTTGGATTACATTACAAATTACAGATTATAAATGATCAAAAATCATCCATATTTTAATAAATGTCATTCTAAATGTCCTCAGTGTCTCAAAATGGAGGTTTTTTTCTGATTTTTGGTAAATGTGTCCTCAAACTCTCCTTATATATGTATTTACTCACACAAAGTAATCATAAAGCATCTCTGCTTTAATAAATGTGTTGCTAAATGTCTCAGTGGAGGATTTTGTGCTGTTTTGTTGGCTCAAACTCGGACGAAAGGAATCGAGTGTGCTTGTTTTTAGGCCCGGCGCTGAATGAAGTAGTCAGATTTGTCTCTTGATTTGAGTCTAGTTCTCCCGGCAGTGAAGAGGGATAAGTACCTGTCATTCCTTATGTATGAAAACGCTCATCGTTGCTGCATGAATGGACATTGTGTTATTTACGCAGCGAGTCCCGTGGGCCGCTGACGCTCCAGTGCGCTGACGGATTGATCAGGCCACTTATATCTACAGCATGCACCGCTGGCACTGATATATCACACTTACACTTACACTAAACTTGGACTGGTGATGTAACCAAACTGACTGTAATGATGAATAACGATGAGTAATTATTTACAAAATTTTTATTTTACAAAAAAAAAAAAAAAAAAAAAAAAATGTCTTCCAAGTGGTTTTTGACAGATTTTGCCCTTTTCTACTTGTAAATTTGTAATCAAACTATTGCTAAAAACTACAAACTCACACACACTAGTCAGAAATTGTCTTTATTTTAATAAATGTGTATCTAAGTGTCTCCAAATGTCAGATTTTGCTCATTTCTACAGGTTAATTAGCCCTCAAACTGTCTAAATATGAACGAACTCACACACGCTAGTCAAAAATTATCTCTATTTTAATAAATGTGTATGCATGGCCTCAGTGTCTCCAAATGGAGATTTTTGTTGGATTACATTACAAATTACAGATTATAAATGATCAAAAATCATCCATATTTTAATAAATGTCATTCTAAATGTCTCAAAATTGAGGTTTTTGTCTGATTTTTGGTAAATGTGTCCTCAAACTCTCCTTATATATGTATTTACTCACACAAAGTAGTCATAAAGCATCTCTGCTTTAATAAATGTGTTGCTAAATGTCTCAGTGGAGGATTTTGTGCTGTTTTGTTGGCTCAAACTCGGACGAAAGGAATCGAGTGTGCTTGTTTTTAGGCCCGGCGCTGAATGAAGTAGTCAGATTTGTCTCTTGATTTGAGTCTAGTTCTCCCGGCAGTGAAGAGGGATAAGTACCTGTCATTCCTTATGTATGAAAACGCTCATCGTTGCTGCATGAATGGACATTGTGTTATTTACGCAGCGAGTCCCGTGGGCCGCTGACGCTCCAGTGCGCTGACGGATTGATCAGGCCACTTATATCTACAGCATGCACCGCTGGCACTGATATATCACACTTACACTTACACTAAACTTGGACTGGTGATGTAACCAAACTGACTGTAATGATGAATAACGATGAGTAATTATTTACAAAATTTTTATTTTACAAAAAAAAAAAAAAAAAAAAAAAGGGGCTTTTTTTTTAAATATGCTAAATGCGTAAAATTAACCGAACTCTTTTCAAAAGGTTTAAATTCG
>NW_015633578.1:198633-202764 GCF_001515625.1 Sinocyclocheilus rhinocerous
TTTTCTTTCATTTTTACTTACAAAAATATTTGTACTTATTTTTACCTTTATATTATTATGTTTCTATTTTTGTAGTACGTAAAACAAGGCTGTACATTTTATGTAAAAAAACAAGGCTGTAAATTTAACCTAGATTTTACAAAAAAGTTGTTGTATTTGCCTGAACGATTATACGTTTCTTTGATTTGTAATGATGATTTTATTATTATTATTATTATAAAAAAAAAACTGTAAGCTCAAGGAGAAACTAATTTATTTATTTTATTAATGATTATTTTCCCCCAAAATTATTATTTTACAAAAAATCTGTAAACTCAAGCAACCATTTATATATTTATTGTACTCAATAAATAAATGTATTGTTTTTGACATATTTGCCTAAACATTCATATTTTTTCTTTGATGTAACAAAACTGATGATTAATTTTTCCAGAGTTATTTAAATAATTATTTTTATTTTACAAACTATTTGTTTGTTTGTTTATTCGTTCATCCATCCATCTATGCTATTCAAGCAATCAGTATAATTAGTATATTAAAGTATATAATTAGAAGGTAACTAATTAGCTAGTTGTAGTTAAAAAGCAGAACTTTTACTATATTGACAACTAGGGCAGCACGATTAATCGAATGCTATTGTCATCCGCATCTCGTCAGTAAAGCCGGTTCTGTGATTAGTAGTAAATCTCCATCACCTGCTTTCAGATGGAGCAGCATTTACTACACAGAGCCGTAGATCACTGACAAGCTACGCAAAATCGCGTTCATAATCGCAGACGATTTAATCGCGCGATTATGAAATCGTTCTGCGATTATGACTGCTGTTTGCGTAGCTTCTCAGAGGCTCTGTGTAGTAAATGCTGCTCCATCTGAAAGCATGTGAAAATACCACATTTAACCACGTTTTTACTCCAAACTCACTTCATAACGTCAGCCGAGTGTTTGAAATAAATCCTTCTGTGAGATGATGTGGCTTCTTACACAGAATAAGGCACACAACATATTTCATAGTATTCTAAGCAGTGATAAAGGCTATGTCTATTAGCATTGCATTTAGGGGTGTCGAAATTAATTGTTTCTTCGATGCATCGCGATGCAGACGAGGACGGTTTGGTATCGGTTCAGTAATAGACCATAACCGATTATAACGTACTGACGCTTTTCTGACGTCATTTGTCGCATACGTGCTTTGTCGCGGTAGCATACATTAGGCGTGTTCGACTTGAAGCGCCGCTGCGCAGAATGATCAGTGTAAATTAATTTACCCATTAAACTGTGCAATTTAATACCAGTACGAATATCAATATGATGTAACAGAAGAATAATGTACTCATATGAATTGCATATGACAAATATAGAATTTTTCTGAAATAATTTGTATTCTTCATATTATTTATATGACTGGGTATCTAAAATGTAACTGAATGAAAGTGAAGCTTCATTTGTCATTGGTCACGTGATTTCTATGACAATTAACAACACAACACAAGCTTCGAATCGAGGCTTCATCTGGCACGCCCATTTATTCTCGACACAAGCTCCGATGCCTCGGTTCAAATGTCACATCGCTAGCAGGTAATACCACTAACTTAAGAAACCAGGTCAGGTACAGTTCATATATCTGACTGCTTGTATTTATTGACAAAATTGTATAAATGTGAAGTAAAATTGAAAACTGAGGATGCAGTGCATTGTCAATGCATTGTGATGCATCGTGATATCGAAATATAAATATATTATTTATATTTATGTATTTTTAAAATGAGATCTACATTTTATTTTAGTTATACACTACAGGATCTAAATTATTTTATTTTATTTATTTTTATTTTTATTGTTAAATTATTTTCTACATTTAGATCTAAATTTAATTTTTTTATTCTTTATACAATTAGACGATGTAAATCATTTTATTTCAGTTTTATTTTATAATACTTTATTGTATTATTATTTTATTGTATTATTATATTATATTATTTTATATGCATACTTAAACATTTTTTATTTTATGTTATTTTATTGTCAGTGTTCCAAATCTGTTGTTGCCTAAGAAGGCAGCTGCCTGTGTAGGCCGTAGACAGCACTAGGTTTCTTTTTTTTTTACACGGCTAGTGTTCACTACTCTAACTGTCTATAAGATGCAAATGTTATCTTTGCTTGTTCACTGTAAGTGTTTGAGAAGTTCTCTCATTGAAGTACACTGGAGCGCGTTCATCAATTTTACAGCGGCCACAGTATGTGACTATATTCTTTTCTTGCAGTGCTTTTGCAGAAGGCTCTTTTACATTAGTATGAGCTGACAGTAACCTACACTCGGACCTCAAACTTGTTCATTTCCAGGAAAGCTTCAGCCTTTATGTGCTGCAGCTCGACGCTTTAATGGGTTTGATGTGTACCTGCGCTCGCACGGGGGGCCCTAAAATAAAATAATAATAAAAAACGCTTCAGGCGGATCCCAGTTCATCCGTAGTGTGAGGGTCAACAAGACGAGGGGGGGAATAATTATCCTGGCAGCGTTTATCAAGCAGTCGAGTTGAGGGGGCGGGGCTTGTTTGGGAATCGAGTCTCGATTTGCATGCTTTCAATAAGCATGTGCTTCGCTGGTGCTTTGAAAAGTGTATGTAAATAAATGGCTTGGGGGCGGAGTTAAAAATTTGAGGACTTGATGATGTCATCAGAAAAAGAAAGTCATTTTAGAGAGGCCGAAAGAGCTGCATTTTAGTGAAAGAATTGTTTTGTACTATGCATATTATTTTACCACATACAATGATTTTTTGATTCATTTTGCGTACTTTGAAGTATGGGTAGTATGTAAATCCAGATTCTTTAAACAATGTTTGCAACCCACTTTGTAAAATGACATATTTCCGTGAAACGGGATCTACTTGATTTTGTCTGTCTGCAGTTCATTGGATGGTGATAAGCGTATGTAAAGTTTATGGCAGGTTGTGTGAGGGGCGGAGTTAAAACCGAGGGCTTGATGATGTCATCAGGAAAGGATAGTTGTTTCAGAGTTGTTTCAAAAGCTGCATTTTAATGATTATGTTTTATTGTTTTGTACTATTTAAAATAGTATGTCGTATATATACTTTTTTACCACATTCAATGATTTATGCACTTATATTAATTTTGCATACTGCAATGTATGTGTAGTATGCAAATTCAGATTCTTTAAACGATGTTTGCAACCTCTTTTACTTTGTAAAATGATGTCTTTTCGTGACACAGGAGCTTCAGTGAGGAAAAAGTACTTGATTTTGTCTATCTGCAGTTGATTGGACGGTATGTAAAGTATATGGCAGGCGGTTTGGGGGCGGAGTTAAAAAATACCAGGACTTGATGAGGTCATCAGAAAAGGAAAGTTGTTTTAGAGACAGAAATAGCTGCATTTTAGTTAAATGCAAACTTTTTTTTTTTTTTTTGGTATTTAGAATAATGTAGCAGGAAATTGTTCGCAATTAGACCAAGAATAGAATTTTACGAAGAAATAAATAGTTTTTTTACGCCATTATGAGTTTAAGTCCTGTAAAAGCCGCTATTTTGATAAATGTAAATTTTGTCCGTATGTCAGCTATGCTCTTTTGTTTATTTTTTGTGTTTTCCAGCACTAAAACAAACATTAAAGGGTTAGTTCATCCAAAAATGAAAAGTAGCCCATAAATTACTCATCCTAGGTGTATATGACTTTCTTCTTTCAGACGATTCCAGCCGGAGTTATATTAAAAGTTGTCTTTGATCTTTCAAGCTGATCTTTCAAGCTGTTTTTGGGGGAAGTCGTGGCCTAATGGTTAGAGAGTCGGACTCGTAACCCAAAGGTAGGTGGGGGGAGTGAATGTACAGCGCTCTCTCCCACCTTCAATACCACGACTGAGGTGCCCTTGAGCAAGGCACCGAACCCCCAACTGCTCCCCGGGTGCCGCAGCAAAAATGGCTGCCCACTGCTCCAGGTGTGTGTTCACGGTGTGTGTTTGTTCACTGCTGTGTGTGTGCACTTTGCATGGGTTAAATGCAGAGCACATATTCCAAGTATGGGTCACCATACTTGGCCACATGTCACGTCACTTTCACTTAAATAGGCTAACTGATAAAATCGTCAGGGCAGCGCTGACAACACCTTTTTGTGCAAACTGC
>NW_015633578.1:206161-206586 GCF_001515625.1 Sinocyclocheilus rhinocerous
ACCGAACCCCCAACTGCTCCCCGGGTGCCGCAGCAAAAATGGCTGCCCACTGCTCCAGGTGTGTGTTCACGGTGTGTGTTTGTTCACTGCTGTGTGTGTGCACTTTGGATGGGTTCACTGTCACTGAACGTCACTGAACGTCACTGTCACATCACTTTAATGCCACTCAGCGGTTGTTGCATGCATCAGTCCAAAACAAGTTAAATAAAAAGCGTCCATCCATAAAAAAAAAGTGCCTGACACGGCTCCGGGGGGTGAACAAAGGCCTTCTGTAGCGAATCAAAATCATGCATTTTTGTAAGAAAAATATCCATATATTAATGTAGCTAATGTAGCTTGCGCCAACAGTTGTACACTGGAAGCAGTTCCGTATGGGATGATATTGAGCTCTAAATGATTAATAGATGCACGCACAATTACCCATG
>NW_015633578.1:206629-209983 GCF_001515625.1 Sinocyclocheilus rhinocerous
TTGTGGTTAGTAAGATACATGTATAAAATGTATGCAGTACATGTATATTTATATAGCTAATGTAGCTTGTGCCAACGGTTGTACACTGGAAGCAGTTCCGGGCGGATGACGTATGAGGTCAGTGCTGCGCATGCGCCGCTCAGAAGTGACGAACGCGGAAGTGCAGGGGAAAGATCAAAACAAAACAACGGTCACTAGTAAGAAGTACAAAACGAGGATTTGTATATATATTGAGGATTTCGATATAAGCCAAGAGGAGACTAGTTTTCCTTTGTTAAAGTAAGGAAACTTTGCTTCCTTTGCTCCTGTAAACAAACGTTGGTTTTCACAAGACTCACCAGCGCATGCGCAACGCTGAACTCATGGATGGGCTCTTTTTATTTCACTTCTTTTGGACTGATGCATGCAACACCCGCTGAGTGGCATTAAACAGCTTGAAAGATCAAAGACAATTTTAAATATAATTCCGACTGGATTCGTCTGAAAGAAGAAAGTCATATACACCTAGGATGACTTGAGGGTGAGTAATTTATGGGCTAATTTTCATTTTTTGGTGAACTAACCCTTTAAGCGCTGGTTCCACAGCCTTCAGAGAGTGAATGCGATGACAGCACGGCGTCAGCATTTAATGTGTCTGTGACTCATGCTAAAGCTCAGTTGGACACTGGGTCAGTAGGAGACGGATAGATGGATGATACGGAGTGGAGCACTTAGCAAACGCCGCGGCCGCTGGCTCGTAAACCTCGAAGGTCACCTCAACATTTCAGTGCTCTTCCCGCCCCGCCGCCACGCTGAGATCATCCTCCCGTCGAGGTCTCCTGAGGTTAATGCATCTGGACAAACAGAGGAACACCGCGCTCGTTTGTTCTCCTCCGTTGCCGTCCGCAGTTTTCGTCTGTTGTCATAATATCCATGAATGATTCATCTGTGCTCATGTATAATTGCATGAAAGCAGACAGAATGGACTCCAGCAGCTTCATGCACTCTTTACATCTTTATTGGTCTGTTGTGGGATAATCCGATCAGATGCCATATGGGATGCAATGGGACAATGATGAAGGCTTAGGTGCTTCACTCGTTTAAACCATTAGAGGCACACATCCCAAGTTTTGGTTGTGGGAGATATTAGATCAAATATCATCTAACATTAAACTAACCTAGCATGAGAAGTAGCTTGTTTTAAACACATTTAATGTCTGTATCTCCATTTGAAATTGTGATTCTGGCCTGTTCCACCTTATTTGGTTCCTTCTCTTGAATTAATATTTAACTCAATGTAGTAAAAATAATATGTATATATTTATAATGATTTATATATAAAGTAAAACAATAATTTTTTCATATTAATATATGATTTAATATAAAATTAAAAGGTTATATAAAATAATTATGTATTAAATATTTAATATATTAATGAATATGTAATATATTTAGAAAATGCATATACAGTTTAATTTTAATGAAAATATAAAATTGTTTTAACAAAACATATATACATAATATTTCTTTGTATATAATATATAAAATATTATTATTTATTTATTATTTATATATTATATTAATTATTTAAAATTGATTAAATCAAACCGTTAATAAAATATTTAAATATGTAATATACATTTTAATTATAGTTGTTTATATAAATTAATACTAATACTATATTTAGTATTAAATATATTATATAAAGTCTTAAATAATTTATATATATATATAATGCATATATAATAATTGATAAAAATGCTATATTAACTAAATATATTTTTTCTATTTTTAATAAATACATATTTTTAGTTTAATGACAAACTTGAAAAGTTTTTAATATTTTAATATTATTTAAAATTTTATTTATAATGATGTTTATAAACAAATTGTGCCAATACTTGTATATACGTATTTTATAATTTAATAGTAATTAAATGACCATTTTCTAATATATGAACATACAGTTTACCATTTTCAGTTATTGCAATAATTGCAAACCTCATATTAAATGCATAAAAATGGAAATAATTGACCTCTTTGACTTGGCTGTGGTTATTTCTGAAGGTCGATCAAAGGGGAAATAAAGCATTTGATCAGAGTTTCAGGTGGTATTTTTTGTGAAGAGTGTCAGCTGTGTTCATGTCAGGAGTCAGAATGAGAGAAATGAAGGCGTTGATGATGGATGACAGGAGGGACAGAGCTTTTGTGACCGACATCAGGCTATATTAACTAAATATATTTTTTCTATTTTTAATAAATACATATTTTTAGTTTAATGACAAACTTGAAAAGTTTTTAATATTTTAATATTATTTAAAATTTTATTTATAATGATGTTTATAAACAAATTGTGCCAATACTTGTATATACGTATTTTATAATTTAATAGTAATTAAATGACCATTTTCTAATATATGAACATACAGTTTACCATTTTCAGTTATTGCAATAATTGCAAACCTCATATTAAATGCATAAAAATGGAAATAATTGACCTCTTTGACTTGGCTGTGGTTATTTCTGAAGGTCGATCAAAGGGGAAATAAAGCATTTGATCAGAGTTTCAGGTGGTATTTTTTGTGAAGAGTGTCAGCTGTGTTCATGTCAGGAGTCAGAATGAGAGAAATGAAGGCGTTGATGATGGATGACAGGAGGGACAGAGCTTTTGTGACCGACATCAGCTGTTATTGATCAGGGAGATGCGTAACACTGTCATCTTCCCGTCATCTTCTTCACGGACGTCTCCGCCGGAGGAATCGCAGTCGAGCAGCACCTTACAATCCCTGTCTAGTCTCAGGATACACACACACACATTATAGACTGATCTGCTTAATCTGTGCTCCAGACACACACTGTTTCACAGACTCACATTTAACACACAACACTCAGCATGGGCTCAGGGTTTGACCATGAGACTAAATTAAAATGTTAAGAGGATGAATCGCAAAAAAAACAAAACAAATCCCAGAAAGAAAAGAAAATATGTATTTAATTTATAAATATTACATGTATTTAATTATTTATTTATACAGTTTCATTTTTTTCTATATATATGCATATATGTTTTAATTATTTTCTAATTTAATTTATTTCAATTTATTAATTGTAGTTAGTTTTTTCATCGTACATTTCTCTTCTAAATTGTCATTGAAATGCAGAAGAATGTTTTTTAAAATATTTGTTTTATATATTATATTTATATTATATAGAGCCTTGTAATAATAATATAAAAATATTATATAAATATAATATTATGTTTTTTGGTTTTGTATTTTTGATATGTATTGTTTTATTTGTTATTAATTTATATTATTTTTATTTATTATATTTTTATATATTTTTTATATTTATTATAAAAACCATTTTATTTCA
>NW_015633578.1:209993-211069 GCF_001515625.1 Sinocyclocheilus rhinocerous
TTTATATAAATATTTAATATTTATTTTTATATTATTTGCTATATTCTAACTGTTGATTCATATATGAATATATTTCATATAAATAAATGTATAATATGTTATATTATAAATATATATATTTATAATATAACAAATTAATAAATCTTTTTATATTATAATATAAAAAGATTTCTTAATTGTTGTTATATTATTAATTCATTTATTTATTGCATTATAGTAAGGTTATTTTTGTTTTCTTTTTTCATTTTGTCATGAAATATGACATGGACATGTTTCTCACAGGTTTCTAGATTAACTTTTGATCACTAGCATAAAAAATGACATGAGCGTTTTGTTTTGTTTTTGTTTCTTCCATGTTTTCACTCTTTCTGTTTCTGCTCATTCTCATTGCGTTTCTTTGCTCCGTTAGGTTCCTGCTCTGTTACCTGTAACCATGTTTTCCTCCGAATGAGCTGCTTTCATTTCCTCAGACACCAGCGACATTGATTACGTGACTATATCGATTGTCTTTCCTCTGGTTTCATTAGCAAATGAACAAAAGCACAAAATCAGCACTGGATTCACTTAAAATAAACCAAAACCAACTCAAAATGCAAAAAACCCCTGTGATTATCATGAAGTGTCAGGGTAAACGGCCACTCATTAGCATTTTAAGCACAGCGACTTGTTAATTGAGCAAGTTAATAGCGCTGTTTTAACAGATCCGGCAGGAATGTGTTTTTGCAGTGTATTTCAGGAGGAATGTGAGGAATTTGGCCGCTCTCTCTTGTTCCCGGTTTGGGTTTCAGCGTTTCGGAGAGAGGTGCGCCGCGGGCCGGATTTGGGAAAAGGCCAGATGTTCCTTCAGATCAGAGCTGGTGTTGACAGAATGTCCCTGAATAAATGGCGTATTTGACCGTGCACTGTAAAAAATTATTGTGATTTTAACAGTAAAAGACTGTAAAAATGCTACAGTAAAAACCTGTTAACTGGTTAACAGTAGGTTTCCATACTATATACAGTGAATAAATGTAATTACATTTAATGTAATTTCACAGTAAAATACTGTTAAAAATACGGTTTTTGGAAGTGAAAAA
>NW_015633578.1:212639-223447 GCF_001515625.1 Sinocyclocheilus rhinocerous
TGTGTGTCACCATGATGGGGTTTAGTGTTTGTGTGAATGACACTGTGCACACTTTCTATATGTAAGTATTGTCCTCCTCAGCTCGTAGAAAAGCTGTTTGTGATGAGCTTTGGTTCATCATGTGACTTTCTCATCACCACCTGTTTTTGGTGGTTATCAGTGCATTAAAATGGTTCAAAACAGATATTAACATATATTGGCCACTGGATAGCTGGCCAATCACAGCACACCTCGCTTTTCAGACGATGAGCTTTGTAAAAATCGACGCGTTTCAGAAAGGCGGGGCATAGAGGAGAAACAATAATGTACAGTATGTGGAAAATAATGTGTTTTTTTAACCTTAAACCGCATAAACACATTTCATTACACCAAATACACCAAATAATGTTCTTTTTAGCAACATCATATGACCCCTTTAAATATTTACAGAAATCAAATTAATTCATTTTAAATAAATCATGCTTGTCGTTAAAATAGTTTAAAAATCATGTCTTTTGGCATTACAGTAATGAGAATTGCATGAAAAAGCTTAATTTTTTTAATGTGTAATGTAATTATGCGGTTATGTTAATGAGCTGTGACATCATCACCATGGCGATTTCAGGTTAGTCTGTATAAGATGCAAAATCCGGTTTTGAGTGATATGATCCCATTAATAAATGAGATTTTATGGATTAGAGTGGCCTAAAAAAGCATTTAGCATGAGAGTCTGAGGCTAGTCTCACTATGTTCTGTTTAGTCGGTCGTTAGCTTTCTGCTGACTTGTCTCAGGACTCGAAAGAGGATGTTGAGACAATAAGATCCATTTGAAGCGAATGCGTTCGGTGGCAGAGAGAAAGTGACAAAGACGCGCTGCTTTATTGTTAGCGGCTAAGTGCCCACGCGTTTCACTCCAGAGAGAATGGCTGCTGTTTAATTCATGCGCTGATTCTACATTGTGAATTTGTTAAGCAGAGGATGTCTGGAGCTTTCGACCAAACCGTAGGCTGATTTAATTTATAGTTACCCATAATATTCATCTAATTATAGGTGACTTAGCTGTTATTCTGATTAAATTCAACTCTACACGAAGAACTTACATGCTTTTTAGGTTTTTAGATTATTTAGATTAGAACTTGGTGCTTTTTAGTCTTTTGACTTGGGCCAGTTGCACCTAGCAACACCCTAGTAACCAAACAGCTTAACAACCACCTTGCAACTACATTGCAACTGTTGGAACACCTTAGTAACACCCAAGCTACTGCGGAGCAATTCTTAGAACACCTTAGTAATGTTGGAACACCTTAGCAACACCCAAGCTACTGCGGAGCAATTCTTAGAACACCTTAGTAATCACCTAGTAACCGCATAGCAATTCTGCACAGCAACTCTTAGATCACCTTAGCAACGTCCTAGCAACTCATTAGTAACCACCTAGCAACTGCATAGCAACTCTCAGAACACTTAGCAACACCCTAGTAACTGTATAGCAACTCTTAGAACAACTCGGCAACCACCTAGCATCCGCATAGCAATTTAATAAATAAATAGATCTAATAAAACCAATTTTTTCATTTTTTTCAACTCTTAGATCACCTTAGCAACGTCCTAGCAACTCATTAGTAACCACCTAGCAACTGCATAGCAACTAACTCTCAGACTAGCAACACCCTAGTAACTGTATAGCAACTCTTAGAACAACTCGGCAACCACCTAGCATCCGCATAGCAATTTAATAAATAAATAGATCTAATAAAACCAATTTTTTCATTTTTTTAAAAATGTATTTACTTATTTTTTTTATCTTTTTTTTTTATTTAATTGTCTTAACACAAATAAAAATATTTACTTATTTATATTTTAATTTGTATTTACTTATTTTTATTTATATATTTATACTTATTTATTCATTCACTTATTTTACCCGTTTATTTTTTTCATTTGTACTTAAAGGCACAATATGTAAGATTTTTTTATTAGAATATCCAAAAATATACTTATTTGTATATTATATTTGTTTATATTTTTTGCATTATTGATTTTATTTTTATATATTTTTTTATTTGTATTCATTGGTATTTTATTTTATTTTTTATTATTATTATTTTTTCAAGTTTGTGTTGTAGGAGCCATATATTTACTTTGTGAAAAAACAAGGCTGTCAATATGTCGTATTGTACTCAACCTTAATTTTACGAAGTTTTGACATTATTTGCCTAAACGATCAACACCAAAATGTTTCGTTAACGTTTATTTTCTGCCAAAAGTCTTTTTGTTTCATGGCCCTGTCTTGATTTTTTTAGCCATTTTAAGGATTATTCTCACGCAGTTTGAGTGATAGACGTCACGGCTGACACGACAGACGTTTAATTACCGCAAGAATCATCTCGCTCTGTTTTGTGTCGCAGCTTCAGAGGGCAGATGTGAAATTTGCACCTCCAGTTTTTTTTGGCGTATCGTTTCCTCTCATGACTTACTCTCTTCTTCTTCTTCTTCCTCTCGCATCTATTTGCAGATCTCTCTAGAGTTTGATTCTCTTTCAGGGCTCACTGGCTTGTCATCTCCCCCGCTGGAGATCTGAAACCTTCTGGAACCTTCGGTTTTAACGAGTCCCCATCAAAACCGGGGAAATTGGATGGTGCAACGAATGGGAAAGCATTCTAGCGATTCCTTGGCTTCAGAAGCCTTGTCAATGCAAAATCTTAATTATGCGATAGATAAACACAGATGTATGAATGCGGTAATTTCAGTATGAAGTGTTTGTTTGACAGTCCCTGATTAAGAACTGGCCCGGTTTATCTGTTCTCGGCACTGCTAGTCTCCCGCTGCACGTTCCTCTGTAAGCCAGATCTCATTCCTGCTCCCCGCTATCATTGTTTTTATCCTCAGTTCTGGAGAGTAATTACCAACATCAGAAACCCTGCTGAATATTCATGTACTGTATTACGCAAGTGTACCGAGAAATACACAAAGCAGTTCTGTGGCTACAGTGCAGGTACGTTCATGTACCTTAGAAAGATGTGTTTGAATAAACTCCCAACCTTAAGTGTGCAGCTTTGGTGCTTTTGAGGGACTTGGGCCACCTAGCAACACCCTAGTAG
Organism: Sinocyclocheilus rhinocerous; assembly: GCF_001515625.1. NCBI lineage: Eukaryota > Metazoa > Chordata > Actinopteri > Cypriniformes > Cyprinidae > Sinocyclocheilus > Sinocyclocheilus rhinocerous. The sequence goes on from NW_015633578.1 coordinate 215,720, forward strand.
CAGCATAGAAACTCGTCAAACACCTAACAACCCCCTAGTAACAGAGCAATTCTGCATAGCAACTCTTAGAACACCTTATCCACCGCCTAGCAACTCCCTAGTCGCCACATAGTAACTCTTCAAAGAGCTTAGCAACCACCTAGCAACTGGATTGAAACTCTTCAAACACCTAGCAACTGCATAGCAACTCTTAGAACACTTAAGCAGTCCCCTAGTAACCACAGAGCAACTCTGCATAGCAATTCTTAGAACACCCTAGCAAACGCCTAGCAACTAACTAGAAATCACATAGCAACTCTTCTAACAACTTAACCAGTTGTTAGTAACAGAATAGAAACTCATTAAACACACAGCAACACCCTAGTAACAGCATAGCAACTCTTAGAACACCTTAGCAACTCCCTAGTAACCACAGTACAACTCTTAGAATACCACTGCCAAGCAACTCCCAAGTAACCACATATCAACTCTTCAAACAGCTTAACAACTTAATAGTGACTCTGAGAACACCTTAGTGACACCCTAGCAACTGCATAGCAACTCTTAGAACACCTTAGCAACCCCCAGGGACCACAGAGCAACTCTACATAGCAATTCTTAGAACAATCTAGAAACCTCCCAGTAACCACATAGCAACTCTTCTAACAACTTAACCACCTAGTAACCACACAGATCCTCCTCAAACACCTAACAACACACTAGTAACAGCACAGAAACTCTTCGAAACCTAACAATACCCTAGTAACAGCACACAAACTCTTCAAACACCTAGTAACACCTTAGTAACGGCACAGAAACTCTTTAAACACCTAGCAACACCCTAGTAACAGTATAGAAACTCTTCAAAACCTAACAGTATCCTAGTTACAGCATAGAAACTCTTCAAACACCTAGCAACACCTTAGTAACAGCACAGAAACTCTTTAAACACCTAACAACACCCTAGTAACAGTATAGAAACTCTTCAAAACCTAACAGTATCCTAGTTACAGCATAGAAACTCTTCAAACACCTAGCAACACCTTAGTAACAGCACAGAAACTCTTCAAACACCTAGCAACACCTTAGTAACAGCACAGAAACTCTTCAAACACCTTAGTAACAGCACAGAAACTCTTCAAAACCTAACAGTATCCTAGTTACAGCACAGAAACTCTTCAAACACCTAGCAACCACATAGCAACAAGCACATATCATAGCAATGCTTAGAACATTTAAGGAACCACTTAGCAACATTACATTTTAGTTTTGTTTTCATAGTATTACTATAATGAGCCACTAAACATATCAATGTCAGCATCACGAGGCAATCATGATGTATTTTGCCTTACTGTCAAATCACAGAGATTTCTCTGATGCGTTCTGATGGAGATGCTGTTGCATTGTTCCCTGCGTTTTTTTTTTTGCGTAAACCAGGTGCTCGTCAGCGTCTCTGTGGTCACAGTAAATCAGCGGACCTGTTATCGTCAGCCGTATATCTGCATATTGTCACGAGACGCCACCTGCGGCACTCGTCTGACAGCGTAATGGATGAGATGTTGTGATACGCTTTTATTTGTGCTGCTCCGAGCCTTGTCTCCATACTCACTGTGTCTCTTCTCGTTTGACAAATTTGTCCTAATTTATGGTTGTTTATAAAAGCCACGAGGCAATCCATTCTGAGCTCCCCCCATCAAACGGTCGGCCGTACATCAAACCCACTCTAGAGGCTTTAGCTGCTTTTAGTGTCTTCAAGCTGATCGGTGATCTCTCTAGAAGATTCCCTCAAGGTCACTCTGACCACCTGGAGGAACATTACCTAGCTCTTTCAAAGCTCAGGACACTACGTTCCAACCAGGAGCCATGCAACAAGTACTGTAATTTGTCTGTCACACTAAAAGAGAAAATGTTGCATGATGTTACACAATCAAAGCCAATCAGAACATATTTGATGTTAGTTTTTAGCTTTTATTTATTTTTGTAATTTATTTCTGTAGTTTTAATAACTTTCGTGTTTTTTATTCCTTGTTGCAATGAAATTCAACATACAATCATTTTTAATGTTATTTGATTTAATTGATTTTAATATTAAATTTAAATAATTTTACAATTATTTTATTTGAATTTATTTTATGTTTAATTATGTTTGTTGATCATTGCTCATTATAAACAACTTATCAGTAAAATTTTAATATTGAATAACTTGGAAATATGACACAGTTTTACATATTTTAGTTTCTCAGTTTTGTCTCAGATGTTTCTAGTTTGATTTGTTTGTTTGCTTTTTTAAATAGCTTTCATGGTTTTTATTCCTTGTTGCAAAGAAAGTAAACCTTCAGTCAACTTTGACCATATTTGCTTTCATTTGTTAATTTATTATGATATTTAATTTAAATATTACATAATATGATTAAGTCTGTTTTAGTTTAATATATTTTTTACATTTTATTTAATGAATAACTTTAATGGCTTTTATTCCTTTTTTGTTAAAAAAAGTCAACAAAATCAATGTTGACTCTATTTGCTTTATTGTAATATCACATTTAAATAATACATCATTCATTTAATTACATTTATTTTATTTATTTTGGTTGATTAAATATTACATTTTTAATAATCATTCCTACTTTTATGAACAATTCATCAGTCCACATTATTTTATTTTTTTTAATGTCCTAAATATATATATTTTTTCTGTTTGAATATCCTGTCGCACTTGGAAAAATGACACATTATGGAAGAAAACGACTTGCGAGTGTTGACTTTAATCAATTTGATATATTTTAACATATTTCTCAATAGTTTTGTCTCAGACGTTTCTCCTAAAACTCATAGAGATAAACATGAATCAGTTGAAATGTTTGAGTTCTTTTGATTGCAGACTTTTGTTTTCATTGTATAGCTGAGCACTTTGTTGGGATCTCTTCTGAAACTCTAGACGAGATATGAGATTACTGGGGACTTTTTCTCAGGGGAACCATATAAGCAGGAGACGTACATTTCAATTAGCTCTCCATTTAATTTCTTTGCTGTATAGTAGAAACAATCTCATTTGTGATTTTTCTTTCTTTCCAATAAGCGTGCAGCTTGCGTCTGTCCTTTGTTTGACCGTTCGTGTACTGTATGCGTGTGCTGCAGCTAATAGAGGGTTCGGTTGGTCACTGTGTCGATGCTCTTTGGAGTAGATAAATAATTCCATTCATGGGGCACAAGCACAAGTGCAGGACAAAGTGCTTTTCTGATTGCTGCTGTTTGACGCTCGTATCGATTCTGGGCCGGGATGTTTTAGCCACACTGATCAGAAAGAATTGCAGATTGTTCCATTTGCCTGCGAGTAAGCCAAATATATTCAATTACGCCTGTGGCCTAATCATATTCTGTAGATATTGTTAAATGGACAGGAATAAGATACAAGACAAACATCTTACCCTGATGTCAAAACTCCTCTTGTCCATCCAACACAAGTTAAGACTGTATATATGACAATAGAAATATGGCTTTTTAACACTAATTGCATATATCCAAGTGTTTCTTTCACTGTTTGCATGTAAAAGTGACAAAAACCATAGAGGAATTTGAAAATAAATGCATTCACATGATTACTTAACATCCGTTTTGTAGAAAATTCCCAAACCTGCGCAAACTGGTTCAGCCTGGTCTGATTTTCTAGTTTTGGAGGGGTTTTGGGGGAGATCAGGTTGGGAGACCAGCTGGACAGCCAACTAAACAGCAGCTAACAAGGCTAGGAGACCATCTAGACCAGCCTAAACTGGTTTGCTGGTCCTTCAGTCTGGTCTGATTCAGTAATTTTAGAGGTCTTTTGGAGTGATCAGGCTGGGAGACCATCTAGACTGGCATAAACTGGTTTGCTGGTCCTTCAGCCTGGTCTGATTTGGTAGTTTTAGAGGTGTTTTGGAGTGATCAGGCTGGGAGACCATCTAGACCAGCCTAAACTCGTTTTCTGGTCCTTGTGCATGGTCTGATTTGCTAGTTTTAGAGAGCTTTTTAAGCGACCAGGCTGGGAGACCATCTAGACTAAACTAAACTGGTTTGCCGGTCCTTTAGTCTGGTCTGATTTGCTAGTTTTAGAGGACTTTTGGAGCAATCAGGCTGGGAGACCATTAAGACCAGCATAAACTGGTTTGCTGGTCCTTCAGTTTGGTCTGATTCAGTAATTTTAGAGGTATTTTGGACCAATCAGGCTGGGAGACCATCTAGACTGGGCTAAACTGGTTTGCTGGTCCTTCAGCCTGGTCTTATTTGCTAGTTGTATATGGCTTTTGAAGCAGTTAACACGGGAAGAACATCTAGACCAGCCTAAACTGGTTTGCTGGCCGCTCATTCTGGTCTGATTTGTTAGATTTAGAGGGATTTTGGAGCAATCAGGCTGGGAGACCAGCCTAAACTGGTTTGCTGGTCCTTCAGTCTGATCTGATTTGGTAGATTTAGAGGTGTTTTGGAGGGATCAGGCTGGGAGACCATCTAGACCGGCCTAAACACGTTTGCTGGTTCTTGTGCATGGTCTGATTTGCTAGTTTTAGGGTTCTTTCACACCTGGCCCATTGTTTCGGAACCTGGCGCGTTTCCCCCCTTAGCTCGGTTAGATTGGGCATATGTGAACACCACGGCAATCGCGCTCGGATCCGCGCCAAAACAATCGGTCCGAGATCGCCTGAATGAGGTAGTCTCGGCTCGATTGAAAACGAATTCTGGAGCTGTTCGGTTGTAGTGAGAAAGCAATCCGATCTAACGGACCAACGAACCAGGCTATATCACAATGTATAATGGGTAATTACGTAAGTTCCGTGAAAAGCATTAGCTTTGTTGTTTTGCTAATACTTCAAAATGAACCATGTGAATGTCTGTGGGTGAGCACGTCTTCGCCATTCAAAATCAAAGCGCACTTTTTCATTTTATAATGCCATCTTATTGCTCTTCTTCCTAGTATGTGCATTTTAAAAATGTTTTCCAGATGAATCCTGGACTCCTGCTCAAAGTGATAAATTAATATAACGACAACTACAAAAAAAACAAACAATAATAAGCCCGCGAAGCTGTTGTTGTTCCATCCTGACAGATGACAGCTGTGACAGCTAAGTGGAATCCCGGAAAATAAACCGTGAAACTTTGACCAATGAGAGAACAGTTTACTCGTGCGTGACTTGTATTAACAAATTTGGTCCGTTTAGAAACATTGCCGTGTGAAAGCAAACCACACCAGGAAGTGACTTGTATTAACAAATTTGGTCCATTTAGAAACATTGCCGTATGAAAGCGAACCGCACCAAGAATAAAAAGCAACATTGTAATAATTTTAATCCCTGTTTTGGAACAAAGCAATCGATCTACTGGTGTGAAAGCACCCTTAGAGAGCTTTTGAAGCGAACAGGCTGGGAGACCATCTAGACTAAACTAAACTGGTTTGCCGGTCCTTAAGCCTGGTCTGATTTGCTACTTTTAGAAGGGTAAGAAGGCTGGGAGACCATTTAGACCAGCTTAAACTGGCTAAGATCAGCAAACCAGTTTAGGCTGGCCTAAGACATGGATCTTTCAGCAGGGATATAAACCTTTTTTTCTGTAGAAGGCAAAGGATGAAAGAAAAAAGTGCCCCTCCTTATAGTATCGATGGTAGGGGACATTTTAAAAGTCACATGACTGGCCCCAGAGTCCACACACATGCTTCAGGTTACACCCCCTCCCTTGTTTTAGTCCAAGGTCATTGGTGGTTTAATGCTGCTGTGAAATATGCAGGCGGTGACATCGTTACACTTGTTGTGACAGGTTTCAGGAGCACACAACGGCGCCATCCATCAGTCAGAGCGATGGATTGGACTCAACGGTGGAGTCTCTAGACGCCCACCAAACCCCCAGTAAGATGCCCCAAGCTGAGCCCAAACCTTCACAAGCAATGCAAGCAGTGGTGCGACGCAATAAATCTTTCTCACCTTCCTCTTATCGGACCTCACTGTGGACAGCGTGCTTCCTGCGGTCTTAAAGGCCGATTGCACTTTCCTCTTCGCTGTGTTCCAAACACAGTATCGCCTCGAGGGGATTCATAATTCAAGCCCCATTGATTTGCGGCCGTAGATGTGCATTAGTGTGAAGGTGAAAGAAGCTGGTTCCTGAAAAAAAACACCCTCTAACTTTGATCTGAACAGGGATAGGGTTTGCTCCATTGCAGTAACTCGATAAATTGAGCACCGGTGTTCTGAAAAGTAGCGAATTGCCCTGATTAAGGTTGCGAACAAGCGCAGGCGTTAATGAAAGATCACACAGTACACTTTGGGATGCTTCAGTATGTTGAACTTCCTCATCAGCGGATTTCACAGCAACACAGCTGGAGCACAAGCTCAGGGATGGTTCAGTCGCATCTATTCCCCAAGTAAAAGTGGCGTGAAGTAATTATACCATGGGTCATCATCTACTTGACAAGCTCAAACAACACAATCAGTCACTGTGAAAAAAAAATAACAAGCCTCTTGAAATTTACAAGGAGTAGGAAGTCAACTTGATGCATTGTTTGTAAATAACAGCTATTGGTAACTCTGTCTTGGTCTGTTGGCTTTGCCAATTGACGTTGTGTTTGCACCTCTTGTTGTGAACTTTATGGATTTGACTGACAAAACCACTGAGGCGTATGAGTCTGTTAGAGTCTTGATCCAGATTTTTTGGCGCGCAATGCGGGCACATTTGCTGCACTGCTAAACTACAAAACACTCGGCTGCTTTGACGGGGTGATGTTTGGTCTTTAAGAAGTGACCAGAGAGAGGGTCATACATCATGTCGCATTTTCACTCGTTCGCTGTGTTGTACGATTCGAGGGTTTGATGGATAGCAGCCATCCTGGCACTCTTAAGAGAGAGTGAGTGAGAAAGACTCAGCTATTGACAGTCTGTGCCTGTGAGAAAAAGCTCATTCTTCTCTTTCTGTGTAGTGTGGAGCAGTACATCTTCTGGATGTCTTCAGGCTATATTCAAGTGTGTTCTTCACAGGGAGGTTTATAATACCTGGAGAAATCTGTCTGTTAGCATTCCCATTCATTCAATGGTGCAAGACGTGCCAAAAGTAGACAATTTGACTATCCATAAGGCAACAGACAGGGTTCACATTTGAGATCTGTCACTGGTGATACATCTACTATAATATTATGAATAATTATGTTGCTTGCAGGAAATTTAATTAGTCAGAATGCTTTGTTACTTTTGAACAGCTGTCATGGAAAGAGATACTTTATGGAACCAGATGGTGTAGTTACAGAATATTCCACTATGGGCTAACTAGACCATGCTAACCAGTTCATAGAGATCTAAATCCCCTTCACTGCCATTATATAATAACAATAATAATTCCTTACATTTATATAGCGCTTTTCTGGGCACTCGAAGCGCTTTACATAGAAGGGGGGAATCTCCTCAACCACCACCAGTGTGCAGCATCCACCTGGATGATCCGACGGCAGCCATACTGCGCCAGAACACCCACCACACACCAGCTTATTGGTGGAGAGGAGACAGAGTGATGAAGCCAATCAGCAGATATATAGGTTATACAGTTATATAGGACTAATTAGCTACAAAATTAGCAATGAACAAAATGTATCTGCATTTTTAAGTGGCGTTAGTAGCAACGTATCATACACAGATATTTGCCAGCACATGACCAGCATAAACCAGCAAAAGGACCAGCTTAAACCAGCAAAGGACCAGCTTAAACCAGCAAAGGACCAGTTTAAACCAGCAAAGGACCAGC
>NW_015633578.1:224320-227173 GCF_001515625.1 Sinocyclocheilus rhinocerous
TTTGTTGTTTTGCTAATACTTCAAAATGAACCATGTGAATGTCTGTGGGTGAGCACGTCTTCGCCATTCAAAATCAAAGCGCACTTTTTCATTTTATAATGCCATCTTATTGCTCTTCTTCCTAGTATGTGCATTTTAAAAATGTTTTCCAGATGAATCCTGGACTCCTGCTCAAAGTGATAAATTAATATAACGACAACTACAAAAAAAACAAACAATAATAAGCCCGCGAAGCTGTTGTTGTTCCATCCTGACAGATGACAGCTGTGACAGCTAAGTGGAATCCCGGAAAATAAACCGTGAAACTTTGACCAATGAGAGAACAGTTTACTCGCGCGTGACTTGTATTAACAAATTTGGTCCATTTAGAAACATTGCCGTATGAAAGCGAACCGCACCAAGAATAAAAAGCAACATTGTAATAATTTTAATCCCTGTTTTGGAACAAAGCAATCGATCTACTGGTGTGAAAGCACCCTTAGAGAGCTTTTGAAGCGAACAGGCTGGGAGACCATCTAGACTAAACTAAACTGGTTTGCCGGTCCTTAAGCCTGGTCTGATTTGCTACTTTTAGAAGGGTAACAAGGCTGGGAGACCATTTAGACCAGCTTAAACTGGCTAAGATCAGCAAACCAGTTTAGGCTGGCCTAAGACATGGATCTTTCAGCAGGGATATAAACCTTTTTTTCTGTAGAAGGCAAAGGATGAAAGAAAAAAGTGCCCCTCCTTATAGTATCGATGGTAGGGGACATTTTAAAAGTCACATGACTGGCCCCAGAGTCCACACACATGCTTCAGGTTACACCCCCTCCCTTGTTTTAGTCCAAGGTCATTGGTGGTTTAATGCTGCTGTGAAATATGCAGGCGGTGACATCGTTACACTTGTTGTGACAGGTTTCAGGAGCACACAACGGCGCCATCCATCAGTCAGAGCGATGGATTGGACTCAACGGTGGAGTCTCTAGACGCCCACCAAACCCCCAGTAAGATGCCCCAAGCTGAGCCCAAACCTTCACAAGCAATGCAAGCAGTGGTGCGACGCAATAAATCTTTCTCACCTTCCTCTTATCGGACCTCACTGTGGACAGCGTGCTTCCTGCGGTCTTAAAGGCCGATTGCACTTTCCTCTTCGCTGTGTTCCAAACACAGTAACGCCTCGAGGGGATTCATAATTCAAGCCCCATTGATTTGCGGCCGTAGATGTGCATTAGTGTGAAGGTGAAAGAAGCTGGTTCCTGAAAAAAAACACCCTCTAACTTTGATCTGAACAGGGATAGGGTTTGCTCCATTGCAGTAACTCGATAAATTGAGCACCGGTGTTCTGAAAAGTAGCGAATTGCCCTGATTAAGGTTGCGAACAAGCGCAGGCGTTAATGAAAGATCACACAGTACACTTTGGGATGCTTCCATATGTTGAAGTTCCTTCCTCATCAATTTCACAGCAAAACAGCTGGAGCACAAGCTCAGGGATGGTTCAGTCGCATCTATTCCCCAAGTAAAAGTGGCGTGAAGTAATTATACCATGGGTCATCATCTACTTGACAAGCTCAAACAACACAATCAGTCACTGTGAAAAAAAAATAACAAGCCTCTTGAAATTTACAAGGAGTAGGAAGTCAACTTGATGCATTGTTTGTAAATAACAGCTATTGGTAACTCTGTCTTGGTCTGTTGGCTTTGCCAATTGACGTTGTGTTTGCACCTCTTGTTGTGAACTTTATGGATTTGACTGACAAAACCACTGAGGCGTATGAGTCTGTTAGAGTCTTGATCCAGATTTTTTGGCGCGCAATGCGGGCACATTTGCTGCACTGCTAAACTACAAAACACTCGGCTGCTTTGACGGGGTGATGTTTGGTCTTTAAGAAGTGACCAGAGAGAGGGTCATACATCATGTTGCATTTTCGCTCTTTCGCTGTGTTGCACGATTCGAGGGTTTGATGGATAGCAGCCCTCCTGGCACTCTTGAGAGAGAGAGAGAGAGAGAGAGAGAGAGAAAGACTCCGCTATTGACAGTCTGTGCCTGTGAGAAAAAGCGCATTCTTCTCTTTCTGTGTAGTGTGGAGCAGTACATCTTCTGGATGTCTTCAGGCTATATTCAAGTGTGTTCTTCACAGGGAGGTTTATAATACCTGGAGAAATCTGTCTGTTAGCATTCCCATTCATTCAATGGTGCAAGACGTGCCAAAAGTAGACAATTTGACTATCCATAAGGCAACAGACAGGGTTCACATTTGAGATCTGTCACTGGTGATACATCTACTATAATATTATGAATAATTATGTTGCTTGCAGGAAATTTAATTAGTCAGAATGCTTTGTTACTTTTGAACAGCTGTCATGGAAAGAGATACTTTATGGAACCAGATGGTGTAGTTACAGAATATTCCACTATGGGCTAACTAGACCATGCTAACCAGTTCATAGAGATCTAAATCCCCTTCACTGCCATTATATAATAACAATAATAATTCCTTACATTTATATAGCGCTTTTCTGGGCACTCGAAGCGCTTTACATAGAAGGGGGGAATCTCCTCAACCACCACCAGTGTGCAGCATCCACCTGGATGATCCGACGGCAGCCATACTGCGCCAGAACACCCACCACACACCAGCTTATTGGTGGAGAGGAGACAGAGTGATGAAACCAATCAGCAGATATATAGGTTATACAGTTATATAGGACTAATTAGCTACAAAATTAGCAATGAACAAAATGTATCTGCATTTTTAAGTGGCGTTAGTAGCAACGTATCATACACAGATATTTGCCAGCACATGACCAGCATAAACCAGCAAAAGGACCAGCTTAAACCAGCAAAGGACCAGCTTAAACCAGCAAAGGACCAGC
>NW_015633578.1:227183-234395 GCF_001515625.1 Sinocyclocheilus rhinocerous
GCCCACCACACACCAGCTTATTGGTGGAGAGGAGACAGAGTGATGAACCCAATCAGCAGATAGGTTATACAGTTATATAGGACTAATTAGCTACAAAATTAGCAATGAACAAAATGTATCTGCATTTTTAAGTGGCGTTAGTAGCAACGTATCATACACAGATATTTGTGTTTTAAATATCTTCCACGTAGCTAGCAGATTTTTGTAGTAGCTTATAGTGTAGCAAACAACTTTTTATAAACGTCTAGCCTGACTGTAGATGATGAGTAGCTTGTAGCTTCACAAGCTGCAGTTTCAAAGCAGCCTTCTGTTAGCTAACGGAAAGGGGTCGGGAGTATTATTTTCCCCTTTTCTACCGCGCTTTGATGGATGTGAAGTGTTATGTTGGATGTGAGGGGCCGGAACATTCTGCCTAGCCTCACCTGATCTCAGCACTTCATCATGAGAGTGAGAAAGATGATTTGATAAAGATAAAGGATGTGCTATGGCAAAGTGCCTAGCATAGCATTTTGCACTTAGCCTGTGATGTACAGCTGAAAGAATCATGTTGAAAATCCATAATTATTTTTTCACAGTCTTTGTTTGACATTACTTCAGTGTTCGGGAGCAGGACTAGCTAAATAAAAACAGCTAAGCGCTAACAAGCCTCTACTACTTGGATTGTGTTACACATTCATTTTTGTAGAAAAACAAGTATTAATTTTAATACTGCTATTTATGCATTTAATTATTTTATGAATTGTGGTTTTTGTTAGATGAATATCATTTATCATTTTTAGTTCAAATTCTAGTTAGCCTACGTTTTGCTAGCTTGTAGTGTAGCTACCTTCTCCGCCTTGTTTTAGCTAACATTAAGGGGGTGAAAATCATTATTTAATCTTTTTCTGATGTGTTTCCCACTTAGCATTCTTTGTAATAGCATATAGTTAGCTGCTTTTTGTTACCTTGTGTAGCTAACTCCTCAATAACATTTTCTAATAGCAAATAGTTTTTGTTAGCTTTATGTTTAGCTAACTACTTCCCTTTTCAGGTTGTTTCTCTCATAATTAGCATTCCTTCTAATAACAGTTAGCTGATTTTTGATAGCTTGTAGTTTAGCTAACTACTTCCCTTTTCAGGTTGTTTCCCTCTTAAATTGCATTGTTTCAAATAGCATATAGCTAGCTAATTTTAGTTAGCTTTTGATGTAGTTAACTACTTCACTTTTACACATTGTTTCCTTTTAAATAACTAATAAGAAATAGTTAGCTGCTTTTGTTAGCTTGTTTAGCTATTTCACATTTCATTTTTTTTCCCTTCTAAATAGCATTGTTTCTAACTGCAAATATTTAGCTGCTTTTTGTTAGCTCGTAGTTAGCACCTCTCTTTAAAAAACATTCTTTCTAATAGCATAGTTAGCAGATTTTTGTTAGCTTGTAGTTTAGCTATCTATTTCCCCTTTTCACGTTGTTTCCCCCTTGCATTGTTTCAAATAGCATATAGCTAGCTGATTTTTGTTAGCTTTTGATGTAGTTAACTACTTCCCTTTTACACATTGTTTCCTCTTAAATAACTAATAACAAATAGTTAGCTGCTTTTGTTAGCTTGTTTGACTATTTCGTTTTTCCCCCTTCTAAATAGCATTGTTTCTAACTACAAACAGTTAGCTGCTTTTTGTTAGCTCGTAGTTAGCACCTCTCTTTTAAAAAAACATTCTTTCTAATAGCATAGTTAGCCGATTTTTGTTAGCATGTAGTTTAGCTAACTATTTCCCCTTTTCAGGTTGTTTCCCCCCTGCATTGTTTCGAATAGCATATAGCTAGTTGATTTTTGTTAGCTTTTAATGTAGCTAACTACTTACCTTTACATACTGTTTCTTCTTAAGTAGCTAATAGCAAATAATTAGCTGCTTTTTGTTAGCTTGTTGTTTAGCTAACTCTTTCCCCTTTCAGGTTATTTCTCTCTTAAATAGTGTTCTTTCTAGTAACAGCTAACAATAATAACAATAATAAGCTAACAAAAACAGCTAACTATTGTTAGCTAACAAGCTAACAATAGTTAGCTGTTTTTGTTAGCTTGTGTAGCTAACTACTTCACCACCCTGTTGAAAAAACCAGCATATGCTGGTTTTTTCAACAGGGCATTCCAAGTTGTTTTTCCCTTAAATATCATTATTTTCTAATAGCTACAAATAGCTAGTGTTTTGTAAGTTAAAAGAGAGTAGCTTAACTGCACTCTACATTAAGAGTAGTTTCTAACTTGGCAAGCAAGTTTCTTCCCAAACACTGCATTAGTTCCACATCTTTGTAATCCTCTGAATTCCCAGAGAAGGTTGAGCGGTTCTAATGCTTGCGGTTCACTCTGTTAGAGAGGTCATTATGTATTCCACTGCAAATCCAGTGGCTTTTGGGAGCATCTGTCTCTAAACATTTAAGATGTGCTATTTATGAAGGAGGGATATTCCTCACGCTGGTGACCAGAGTTGAGAGAGAAGGGGTGAGAGGATGCCCTTTTCCTCAGATAATTCCCAGCGACTCTGACTCCTTGTTGTCTGCTAATTAATAATTCAGAGACTGCATTATGTGGCCTGTTCATAGAGGAGAACATTTCTTAAGATGAGCCTTTGGGCATCTTGGCCTCTGCTTTCTTGTCTGCTCCGTTTTTTTAAAAGCACATTTTTGAGAACTCTGTCTAGTGTACTGTACATGTAGTGGACTAAATTGTTGTCTACAGTCTACATAGGCTGAACTCTTCTAAGGGAGCGACTTAAACTGATTTTGAAATCTACTGTTAATTCCAAAAAAAGTTGATTTATCATGTTGCTAATCTAGCAATGTCTAATAAGCATAAAATACCTAAACTAAGTATTTTGTATTTTTTTTTTAATCTTTTAAATAATCTTTAAAAATACACACACACACACACACACACACACACACAATAAGTTTCAGTATTCAATAAAATATAGGTATATAATTATTTAGAATTATACAGTATATTAAATGGATTTATAGTCAGATTCTCTGTCTGTTTGCCATCCCTTATTTAAAATACTTTTTATTGTCATTTTTAAAAAGCATTGATTTTAATTATTAATTTCATTAATTTTAAATTATTTTTATATTTCTATTTTACAAAAAGCATATGTAAGCTTAAAAATACCACAACCACAAGTATTTTGTAAATTGCGGTTTTTATATATATTTAAAAAGTTACATTTTACATTTACAATTTTTTAAAGTTTTAATTTTTATTTTAATAGTGTTATTTTTAGGGATGTAACGATTCACTCAACTCAAGATTCGATTTCATTCACAATACTGATTTCAACATTCGATTTTCTCACGATTTTTTCTAAACAAAATTAGATTTAAGACAAATTATAAATGAAAAGGTGTCCTTTTATTATTGATTGGACAAAATGCTGCACATTTCTTTGTGAAACAGAAATATGTCAAATAACAAAACTAAATTGAAATTTTAAAACAAACCCTAAATCTACTCAAATAAATAAGACAAAAACACCTCTTCATATAAACAAAGGCTTTGTCTGTGCTCTTTCCATTCAAAATTAGATGCAGTCACAATCCAAACAAAGATGCAGAATACATGCAGTATGAGCAGTTTTTAAAAATCTTAATTAGATTGTATCGTTTGAAATTTTAAAACAAAAACAGAAAGCTCTTACTTTAGTTTTGTGAAACTATACTACATAAAACATATCTAAACGAAACATCAGAAGCTCTGAATGAGACACAGATTCACTCTCTGCCAGCAGGTGGCGCTTATGGAACAGCAGCGATAAAGTGTTTCCTTGGTTATCGCTTTAAACAAAGCAGAGCTGCGCTTATGAACACTACTTTAATATGCATTGTTCAGAGGCAAGATGAAAAGAAAATACCACGTAAACTTTTCTAAAGACAGTCAGTTCCCCTCAGAGACACATTCATATAAACTCCCACCCCCAAATGTATCGCGATTCATTTAACATATCAACCGATTTGAATCGTCACACATTTGTATCGATTTTCAACGGGCTCACTGTGAATCGTTACATCCCTAGTTATTTGATTTGATTGTTTTTATTATATATCCTTTATAAATATAATTTTTTTTAATGAATATTAAATTAGTTTAGATTAGTTTGGGGACAGACATTTCTGAGCACAAAAATTGACAAACTTGTATCTATTCTTCACTCAAATCTTAAGAAAACTTGGAATTAAGTGACTATATTTTTATGGACTACTTTAATTAAAGTTTTTTTTTTTTTGCTCAACTGCATGCATTTCATTTTACCAAAAAGAGCAGCTTGAACATTCTTCAAAACTTCTCATGTTATGCTTTACAGAAGAAACCACGTGAGTTGTGTAAATATTGTGTAAAAATGATATTTACAGGGTGATCGTAGCGTATAAGATGTTAATTTGGACGAAAACAATCCACTAAATAATAGGGCTGGACCAGAATATTCGATTATTAATTTTTATTTTTATTTTTTTTTCGAACACTTGGCATCCCCCGCGAAACGGTTCTCATTCGCGCTTGAATATGAATCGCCCATGAGTGAACGTCATGAACATCATGATTCAGTTAATCTGGAAGAGAATACAAAAATGACGAAGACCTCAGCTGTGTGGGAGCACTTTAAATTGAGTGAGGACAAGACAAAGGCAGTGTGCCAAATATGCGATTTGAAACTGGCCTACCACAACAACACATCAAGTTTGAAAAATCTGTAAGAGTTCTGTAAGTAATACGCCTAGGCCTATAGTATATTGTTGGTGTAAAAAAAAACGAGCTGCTTTTATCCGCCATGTTAATCAGTAATTTTACACATGATAAAAACGTGCACTTAATTTGCTTGGAAAATACTTGCGAATACGGCAGTCATAAAAAAACGTACAGTAGCCCAGCCTAATAATAATTTGTCTATATTAAAAGTATTGCTCTTAACAGACCTGTGTGTTTTGTATCACTAGTGCAGTGTCCGTTCTCGGAGCATATAAGCCCTGTCCACGTGAGGCGCGCCGCTTCCGGCTTGCGCTGTTCTGTAGTTTATTAAGTTTATTAATTCTGAGCGTGTCGCGTGTCCATATTGCACCGAAATGCGACACTGCACTCTCTTGGGTCCGCAGCAACACACCCGCCACGCGTGAAGTCGATTGGATGAACGGTTCTCGACATAATAAAAATGTTAACAGACAGACAGATAGACACACAGAGATTCCTGCCTTTATTACACCGTGTCTACACTGGACGCGACAGTTGCTGCGCTGCGCCGCAACAGCTAAAGTCCGTCTACACTGGACGCGAAAAAGCGACTGTTGAAAATCATTTGAAATTTGTGTCAATACGTAATAAATAGAACGCAGCAGCAGTTTTCTGTCAGGAATTTGTCGTGTCGCGACGCATCCAGTGTAGACAGCATCACTGATTATAATGAGTTCTATAGTATTTTGTTGCGCCGTTCGCGTCTGTTGTAGACAGTGTTAGAGAGAAGAATATGTTCAGCCCCCTTCCCTCCGAAGCTTCGAATATTCTGTGTTGATTACTACCTAAGCTTCTAAGCTTAAAAATGGTATTTGGACCAGCCCTACTAAATAACTACTATTTGCTAAAACGAAAAAAAAAATACACTATAAAAGATTTTTTTTCCCCCAAGATAATTGGAGTATGTTTTACAAGAAAATACTATTTGAAGTCTTTCTACCTCAACATTTTATATTGTGAAATTTAATAGAGAGGCCTATTAATTAATCATTTTAATCCTACATTGACATTTTTTAGCTAAATTAAATGTTCAGTACAGATCTCATCAAGGTCACAATCTGTTTTTCTTTTCCTGTGAATGTGGTCTATATTAAGACATGAACCATGCTGTTTTAAAGAGACTGACCTCATGATAACAAGCTAAAAGAAAAACCACAGTTAGTTCTGAGTTCACAGTTAGTTCAGTTCTGAGACGCTTCAGATGGAGGTAAAGGATGAATGAAGAGGGATGGTGTTTCTCGACACACACAAAAGGCCGCGGCGCGCTCATTATGCGAGCGAGGGCCGGATGAGAGGTCTTGAGCTCTATTGTGTCTCAATATTGACAGAATGTAATTCACCCATCATGCTCTTGTGAGCTGATACACATTCCTCCGTGTCACCAGAGCCACTGGAATCCACTCACGGTCCGGAGCTGATGGGTTTCCTTGGAGAAAAACACGCCAGATGGGTGGTTTTTGTCAAGGGTTTGCTGTCGAAGGCGGAGCGCAGTATTATGTTGACAAACTGCATTTTTGCTGTCTGCTCCTGCACTGGTGTTGAAAGCGTTTTCACTCCGAAATTGCTTGTCAATTTCACATATAATTACAAAGAAATAGCAAGTAACACTGAATACAACATGAAAATTTTGAGGTAGAACGACCTGAAATAGAAAGACTAAAATTGTGTTAATGACCCTATTATTGGTTTTAGCAAAAAAGTTTTTATTTTTAAAACTTATTGTCTCTATTTTACTGAAAAGACCAGCTTGAACATTCTTCAAAACATCTAATTTTGTGTTTTACAGGATAAAATCAGTCATGCAGGTTTCAAAACAATGTAGGATGAGTACATAATGACAAAAATGTTATTGCCAGGGTTATTGTAGTGCATTAGATGTTAATTTGGACAAAACCAATCTGCTAAATGACTATTATTTGCTAAAACTGACCAAAATACACTGTAAAAGATGCAAATAAAACAAAGATAATTGAAAAATAATATTGTTTTTCTTTTGAATTAACTATATTGTTCCTATATCTAAAAAAAAACATGTTTTACTGTGTATTTTTGTTCGGTTTTAGTAAATAGTAGTCATTTAGCAGATTGTTTTTGTCCAAATTAACATCTAATATGCTACAAACAACCTGAAAATACCATATCTATCATTATTTACACATTCCACGTGGTTTTGGAAGCCGTTTGACTGACTTTGTTCTGAGAAGCACAAAATTAGGTGTTTAGAAGAATGTTCAAGCTGCTCTTTTGGGTAAAATGAAGATGTTAATTTTTGTTCTCTGTAAAAAAATATCAGAAATATGGAGTGAGGTTTTGCTTGAAGCAATAAAAAATCTTTCTAATGGGGTCAAAAAAATAATATCGGTTTTCCTTTAAGTTAAGTTTATTTTTCTGACTCAATTGGCAAATATTTTTCTTGTTTTAAGCATAAATTTAATTTGTATATATATATATATATATATA
>NW_015633578.1:234448-256210 GCF_001515625.1 Sinocyclocheilus rhinocerous
AAACAAGAAAACAATTGTAATTTTAATTTTAAATTTTGAAGTAAAAAGACTAAAATTGTATTTTCTTACTCTTTCTGTGCCGTATATCAGGACATCCTCAGTTGAGGGTTCAAATAAGTTGTATTTTCATTGATTTTTATTTATTTATTTATTTTTAATGATTGGTTTTCTGTGAATGAAACGTTAGCGGTGGCTGCCTGACTGAGATTGGCTGCTTTAGCTTATTTTCATTTGTTTGTTTACTAACAGTGACAGTGAAGAAAAGAGCCCGATGCCCGATTCTTACTGAAGAGTGTTTCTTATACAAATAAGGTCTGATATCCAGATTTCAGCTTCCTTAATGTTTGTTCCAATATGTTTTATCATGTAGTAACTTACAAACAGGAAGCTGCTATATTACAGAGGTTTTGTTAAAGTAAGAATTAAATTGAAAGAATTAAAGTATACTACATAGTATACATTAAACATCACTTTCTAATTTTTTTTTAAATAGTGATATTTATTATTATTAATTTTTAATAAATTTTGTGAATAATTCTGTTTATAGCTTTTAGTAGTCTATTGAAATACGCTTTTCATAATTTTGCATTTATCTTAGGTAATATATTTTAACTTTTTTTTTACTAGATAAATCATAAATCATAATATTTTTTCAATGTTATTAATTATTAATTTAAATACATGTGAAATTATTAAAAATGTACAATTATCATATTTGAAATTATAAAATAATCTGTAATAACATTTATTACTATATATCTTTAATAATAATAATAATAATAATAATAATGATGCAATTTTTGTTTTTTGGTTACAAAAATTTTGTTGAAATACAGCGCTAATAATTTTGCTAGTAAGTAAATTGATCTTGTTTAGATTTTTTACTGGAAAATTTATATATATATAATTTTTTTTTTTTTTTTATGATTTCAGAGAATATATCTCAAATTAAGTCTTTCCTCATTGGAAATTAAACATAAATCTAATAAAGTGTAGTAAGGTTTTAAGCTTAAAACAAGAAAAATCTATTTGCCAATACTAATCATTGTATACATACTATATACTGCAGAAATTGTAAAAGTAGTGTGCTAGATATTGCTTTTGTGTCGTCAGGAGATTGATTGTTTAATTTGGTTCATTTGAGCGCCTCAGAGGCTGTTTGTAGTTGTAATTTAGCCGTGAACGAGTTCACAGAACCTCAAGGTCAGTTCGTTTGCATGCACAGCATCGGCTCGTGTGATTTTTCTTTGTTGTAATGGTGTTATCCAAAGTTATTTACAGTTGTGTGTTTTAATGAACGAGGCGGCAGGGAGCTTCTGCGTGAGATTGAGACAAATGTTTGTGTGTCGGCGCTAGCACTCGGCTGATTAACTCGCGCGGGACGCCGTTTTATCTGCTGTGCTGTTTGATGTATGACATCTTTTTAAGACGCGGTCGAACGCAATCACAGGCTCTTTCATTACTCGGGCCCTTTGTCTCAGCAGATTGCCTCTGTGTCCCCGGGGACCGGGTCCTCTGTGTGTGTGTGTGTGTGTGTGTGTGTGTTACAGGGTCAAATATCCAAAGAAATCTGCGAAGAAAACATCACAGAAGGAAAGACAAACCACCTCTGGCCACACAGGAGGCACTTTTGTTCGATCTTCATCTGAAATTCTGCATAGTTTCTTGTCAGTCTGAATCAATTCGGCCTCATTTATTTGTTAGATGTCGTGTTTCGGTTCATATACACCCTGTTTGCTAACAAATTTGACGTCCCTCTATGCGATTGAGTGTTGTATTGTGGTTTAAGTGCATTCCTCGCTGGTTATGTTTTGTGGGGAATACTGGAGCCCTGCAGGCTGAACACTGGCAGCAAATGGGTTTCTCATGTAATGCCTCTGTAGCCGCATCACTGCTAGCATGCACTCATAATACACTAGATAAAATATTAAACTAATGATTTTTTTATGTTAAACGTATTTAATTGTCTTATCCCAATTCAGTGAACATGGGAATGATTTTTAAACTACAGTAGTTTGAGTGTTTGTTGCTATTTTTGTGTGTAATATATAATATTTTATATTTCTATTATATTTTTCACTTGTTTTCAGTATAAAGAAATTATGCTGTAATTATATTTGATTATTTCATTTTTTAAATCTTAAAATCTTTTAAAATCTTATGAATGGTTTCTTACAAAGTAATTTTGTGTGTGTATATATATATATATATATATGCTACAGTACTTTGAGCAAATGTTGCTATTTTATTTTATATTACAGTAAAAAATATTATTTATATTTATCTATGTAATCTTGCTGAATGGGCCTATTATAAAATATTAATATTATATATATTAATATTATAATATATTATAATTAAAATGAATTAAAAGGAATATTTGAAAAGTATATATTTATGTGAATATAAATAAATATATACTTGATATATATTTTTCACTTGTTTTTAGGTATAAACAATTTAAAACCAAGTGAAAAAAAAAATGTTTTAAAGGGGTCATATGATGCGATTTCATTTTTTCCTTTCTCTTTAGAGTGTTACAAGCTCTTGGTGCATAAAGAAGATCTGTAAAGTTGCAAAGACTAAAGTCTCAAATCCAAAAATTTTGAAATAAACATAATACATATTACCATTACACTTATCTGTACATAGTAAATGCAGTTATTTTTCAGGGGGTGGGGGGTGTGCCCGAAGCGTGAATCCGTTTTCAGAAAAGCAGAAAACAAATAACGTTTGCTAACGGTTGCCTGTTACATTACAGTACATAAAATTTCACTTACCACATAAACAAAGTAGTAGAGATGACTGAGGACGATGGCAAATGATTTGTAGATTCTGAGCACCACTGATAAAACATCTAATCTTGTAAAATGTGTGGTAAGTACTGCTGCTCCATATAAACAGAGTACGTGCGATCGCGAATCTCGAAAGTGAAAGTGAAACTAAAAAGCGATCGTGCACTCAAAAGCAGTTTCAATGCCAGGCATAATAGCAGCTCCCCGATGCCCGCAATTTATATAGGCCTACAGTATAATTACCCAATGATATAACTGCGAGAGAAAGTATTGAAATATATATTTTCCTCCCATCTTGTATTTATTCCCTTTAGGGGTTCGGGTTCCGTATACACGTCGTTTTTTTCCGAAAACGATATTGGGATGCGGCGGATTGCGGGGGGAATGGGGGGGGGATCACGATGCCGGCTCAACATCGTGATGTCTATCAACCATCGTCTATCGGCCCAACCCTAGTCACCACTCTAATATGTCTTGCAATATCCGTGTGTGCAAAGGTTCTCCGCGATCCTCTTGTTCAATATTCTCGGGGTCTGAATCCGGCTCAAATTGATTTGGTAATATTGACACCATCCTTAACTATACCGGAGCAGACGGAACTTGCTGAGAAGCATGAGAGCATGTTCTAGTACACCCCCAAAACAAAATCAAGACTTTGTAAAAGAGCATAATATGTCATACATATGTCATAATGTTTCTCTAATCAACCCGTTTTAAAAAAAAAAAATCTTAAAAAAACAAATAATTTTAACAACTAAAAGTCATTTTGAATCTTTTGAAATAAATTTGTCATTGTGGATGAGTCAGTGTTATAAGACCATCACAGGTTCCTCCTAGTTTGTTTTGTGATCTCTAGGCTGGTGTCCTATAGCGGGACGTCCTGCGCGTGTGTGGCGTCTCCAGGCTCTCCTGATGCTTCCTGCCTCTCTGATTGACAGTAATTATATGAGGAACGCCTGATATCTCCATACGAGGCTCTTGGTGGTGTCTGTTACAGTCAGCGATCCCTTCCAGCAAATCTCCTCGTGTTCCTCTGAACGCTAATGCACAGCCTTTGCTCTTCATTATGCTGCATTAACGCTGAAAACGCTTCCTGTGCTTGTCAGGAAATGAAAAGCGAGAGAAATACGGCATTGTCCATCAGTGGCTCATATTGTAGCATCATTTCTGGTTCGACCACGTCATTCGTGGAGTTAAGTGTGGTTTTGTGTCTGTGCTTTATGCTTTAAATCGGCGTTTGCGATGCTTTGATTCATGTAGATTCAAGGCTTATAATCTTTTATTGAATACTATTTTGAAATTACTGGAGAAAAAAAAAACCTGTCATTGGAGTTAAAGTTTAGCTAGCTAGCGTAGCATCGTTAGCTCTAGTTAGATTGACATCTACTACGTTAATGCCTGGTCAAAAGTCTAAGTTTATTGTGATATCTTGTTTTAGCTAATCACATTTTCTTTAGCAGTTAGCGTTGTTATGCTAGTAGGCTAAGCTGTTAGCTTGGTAACTAAAGACTAAATGTTTAATTTGATCGTTTTAGCTTCTGCAATGTAACATATCATTAAAAAGATACTAATTAACATATTCTTGATTAAGAATAGATACAACGTAAGGTAATTTGATATATTTTCTAATCAGTCACTGAATGAAGTACTTATAGAAAATTGTATTAGTCAATCGAATGGCTTTATTGAGGAAGAAGGATTGGATTTTACACAGAATTGGATTGCGCGTCTTGTTCCTACAAGCAATTTTCTCTGTCGGCGGCCATTTTTAAAATAGCTGTATATTATTAATATTTCGTTACATTCGTTTCCCCAGTGTCTGATTTAGTTTTGAAGGCTCTTAAAGTGTGAAACAGACTTATATTTCTCCTGTCTGCTGTGTTTGCCAAGTTTCAGGAGGGTTCGGGACTTGCTATGTTATTAGTACATTAGCCAATTAGCATAGGATGTCGTTTATGTTGGTAGCTCTAGAGTAGGGTGACCATGCGTGCCATTTTCCCAGGACGCGTCCTGGCCAGGATTTCTATATTGCCTAAAATATCTAGGTTTTGGCTTTGTTTGCGTGTGCAGACCGATCGGTGTATGACATCAAAGTACCATACAGACGGCTATGCTTTCGAAACGTTACCTTCAGCAAGCATGAAAACAGGAAAACAAAGCCAAAACAAATCCTGGCCAGGACGCGTCCTGGGAATATGGCACGTATGGTCACCCTACTCTAGAGTTGCTAGTCACATGACATTTAGCGTCAGTTGATTCACATCCACAATGTTAGCTTAGACCTTCTCAGTTGCTTTTGATCTCGATTGTGTTTGCTTGTAAACGTCCGCGCGCTAACAGGAAATGACTTTTTGAATTAGCTGTATATTGCTAATATTTTGTCATGTTCTAGCAGATGTTTTACCAGTGTATGATTTAGTTTTTTATGCTCTATAAGTGACTTATATTCCTCCTGTCTGCTGTCTTTGATGCCAAAACTCAGGAGTGAAGGGTTTAGGATTTGCTATATTAGCTAGTTAGCATTATCAGACTTCGTTGCTACTAGCGCCTCTAGAATTGCTAGTCACATGACATTTAGGTTTAGTAGATTGACGTCCACAACGTCAAATTTCTCCAGTCATTGTAGACCTGTTGATCTCCATTGTGTTTGCTTGTAAACGTCAAGCGAAGCCACCCTCGCCGATCCGCGCGCTAACAGGAAATGACTTTCAGCTCCAGCCGTGTGAACTGAACATGCCGTGAAATCAATAACTGTTAAAAAATTGCTTTTGCAGGCTGAAGGTACCTTCTCCTCCATGAGGTGAACGAGGTAGCATGCTAGCGGCGGTTGGATGGCGGTTTTCCAAGGCTAAAGAGCATGTTCTTTTGACCCCGTCCTGCCAGCTTTCCCGGCGGCGGCTGCATCCGTCCATTATGGTGTTGTTGCTGAGGGCAAGGTCCTGCCCTGTTAAACACTGGAGCAGAGGCCGCGCTAATGCCCTCCCGGGGCAGATAATAGGAGAATAATCCTCTAATCCATGCCTAAGGCTGCCTGTAGGAGCAGGACACCTCCTTCAGGGAGCGCCGGGACCCTGCGTTTGATGCCAAGCCGCCAAACCCCTGTTTATTTCGTTTAGCTGAGAGCTGTGAAGCTGCTAGCATCCGTTTAGCTAGCTGAATTTCTGATGAGTGCTGTTGATGTATCAGAGCTTGTTTCTTTAAAAAGGGCCGATTGTGTTGTAATGAATGGAGCTGTGGTGACGCTAACAGTGTAGATGAAGTTCGCTGTGTGGGTTTTATGCAAATGGAGACTTTTATACACGCCATTTCAAGAATTGGTGCTTATTCAGATCATTTATTTAAAAACACCACTGATAAATGATTTTCAGGACATTCGGTTTGCGTTAACGGTCCTTAAATGCTTTAGCTGAGTTGTTGTGAGCTTGCCGTTTGAATTAAATGTGATGAGAGAACATGCTGGGCGGTGTTAAATGTTGATAAAAAAAAGTTTTCTGTCACATCGTGTACATGTCTAATTGGATTTACAAATAAATTAACTGATTTTTTAATGAATCAATCATTAATCAGTCTTGGGTCTTCAGCTATCAGTTTATGTGCACTCAAGGCTTATATATATATAATATTTCTATTATTTATTTCATATTAAATGTTAATTTTATTAAATACAAAAATTTACTTTTTTAATACAAAAAATATTTAAATGTTTTATAATATCCTAACTTTATATATACTTTTTGTTTTTTATTTTTAATATAAAAAGTTAATCATTTTAATGTTTAATCGTTTAAAGATTTTTAAGAATAAAAAACATCCTTAAATTAAAAATGTTATAATGAAAGTACATTTACGAGTGAATCAACTTTTTAAAAATGTCTCAAATCAGTCCTGACCTCAGTTCTTATTAAAGTCTTATTAAATATTAATATTTCATAATTTATTAATATTAAATATTAAAAGTATAACTTAAGATATAAAATTAAAAAATTAAGTATAAATAAAAAATGTTTTTATTTTTATATATTTAAAAAAAATAATAACAAACATTAAATTATTTTTATTATTATTATAAAATATGTATTTTTAAATCAAAATATTATTTAAAACATTATTGTTTTTGTTTTTAAAGACAAATATAACTGAAAAATATGAAAAATAGTTTTTGCAATATAATTATATTATTTTTATTTTCTTAAAGATGACAGAAATAATGACTGAAAATCTGACAAAATACTTGATTAACGGTAATATAATAATTTGATTGCAATTATGTTTAAAATACAAACATATAACGAATATAAATAAAAAACATATTCTTTTATTTTTACATAATAATAATAATTTGTATTTTTAAAATATGACAAAAATATGAACCAACATTAAACATTGTACATTAAACATTAAACAAAGTGAGTACTTTTACTCAAAATATTAAACTTAACTTTTGAATATAAAAGTAAAAAATGTATTATACTTTTTATATTTTTATATACAGTTAGGCTAATTCTTAGGATTTAATTATTTTCATTTACATATAAGTCTGTTTATTTTTTTAAATTATGCTAAACAATCATTTGTATTTTGTCTAGTAGAGTATGTGTATATTTCTGCAGGAGTGCTATTTCAAAAGTACTTCATTTCTGATTCCCATCCTCACCCATAATACAGTAACAGCCTGATACCTGATTTTTTTCCTAGCAGAAACTATAGTGTGTTACAGAAGTGCAGGTCACAAATGGAGTTGAGTGTCAGACAGCCCCGTGTCCTTCAGTCCAGCTCATGACAGAGTGAGGCTCTTAGCGGCGATGCTAGTCGCTATGCTAGAATACAAATAAGCCGTAGCCACGCTGGACGCAACAGGGAAAGTAAGGATCAATTTCTATAAAAGCCTCGTTTTACACGTTTGCTGTACTCGCTTTAAATCAGCCAGAAATTGAATTTGGATGAATTGCATCCTGGTTACGGTGATGATCGCTGTTTCCTCGCTCTCCCGTTTTAAGTGGTTTTTCCTTCCACTTTCCTTCGCGCCATTTAAGTGCATGTTGAGAGTAAACAGTGATGGATACAAATCTTCAAATGGGATTCTGGGAAGGTAGAGGAAGCCAAACCAGAAGTGAGAGAAAGTGTTTTGCATTTAACTTTGACTTTTTCCATCAAGAAACAGTCGTAAGGATCGGTTTATCCACATCAAATGCTTTACCAACTCTTTGGCTAATGTTAGCTTTCTCACGTAGTGCACGCTCCCAATGCCCTAATAATAATAATATTTTTTTCATATTTTTTTGGTCTTGTTTTTTTAAAGAAAATTGTAATAATATAAAAATATAATAATAATTATTACAATTAAATAATAATAACAATTATTATTATTATTATTACAATTAAAATAATAACATTTTAAATATGTCAATTAAATTTTTTCTTTAATTTTTTAATTTTTTTATTTTAAAAAATCTAATAATTATTACATTAACATTAATAAAAGTATTGTTCATATTTTTGTCATATTTTAAAAATACAAATTATTATTATTATGTAAAAATAAAATAATATATGTTTTATTTATATTCATTATATGTTTTTATTTTAAACATAATTGCAATCAAATTATTATATTACCGTTAATCAAGTATTTTGTCAGATTTTCAGTCATTCTTTCTGTCATCTTTAAGAAAATAAAAATAATATAATTATATTGCAAACACTATTTTTCATATTTTTCAGTTATATTTGTCTTTAAAAAACAACAACAATAATGTTTTTCAATAATATTTTTATTTAAATATACATATTTTATAATAATAATTTTAAAATAATTTCATGAATAAAATACTTGTTATATTAGTATATATCATATTGCATGCTCGTTAAAATAACTAGTGCTGTCTAAACATAGTAAAATAGCTTTATTAAAATAGCAAGATTCATGCATACAATAATGAGAATGAAAAACATTAAAACATCAGGATGCATTACAAACAATTGTCATGAAAAAAAATGTTTATTTTAATGCAGACGGTACTGATGTTGTTTTTTCTCTGAGTGAATGTGTTGCCCGTGTTTTCGTCTCTGTATCTGCGGCTCTGTTTCCACGTCTCTCTGTCTGTCTTGCAGTCGTGTCACTCTTTCCAGACTCATTCTGCACTGGCTTTGTAGTTGGGCCTCGACGGCCTGTCAAACGCGATCAGAGAGAAAACACTCGGCGTTCACACTTTGAACCAAAAGCTAGTCCTCTTCAGGCTGTCCTACTTTGGGAGTTGGCCGCGCCGCTTTGTTCGGCTCTTTCTGAGTAAGTAATGGCTGTATTTGTTTGCTGTTCATACTGGAACAGAATAAAGCGGCGGTGTATAAATCAATTAGAGCTGAGGTAGATTCATATCTGGCGTCTGAGGCTGGAGTAACTCTCGCCATTACTCACAGCGAGCCGCTTACTCTGGGCACCTTCGCTAAATGCCTCTAAATTTTTAATTTCCACAGGAACAAAGATCACATCTGAGGAGGATCGCGTGGCGGTAATTTATTTAAGGAAGCCGACGAGTTATTTCGGTGCCGGGCAGAAGCGACCGATGCACCTTTCGTCCTGAGAGACGGCGGGATATTGTGAGAATGAGCTGATCGAGATCTAGATCAGCGGTTCTCCACTGGTTTCACTTTACGATCTGGATTGGACGTCAAGTGGCCCAACAGAACCAGAAAACATCCAAAAATAACCTTAAAATCAAGCTTATTAGGAAAAAGTGCACAATAGTATGCAAATCTTTTTTTTTTTTTTTTTTTTATAATTTTGTGGCTTTTAGTTATTGTATGTAAGATTGAGATACTATTATAGTTTTTATATTTTTAATATATTTTATTTTTAATTTTATATTTATTTGATTTAATATTTTTATACATTTTATTTTAGTTTTAGTAATTTTAAACATTTTTGTATTATTAAATGTCTGTATTTGTTAATTTATTTTCATTTTAGTCACCTAGTACATCAAGTTTTTATATTTTCAGTTTTAATTTTAATTTTAAAGTTTTGGTAATTTTGTTGTGTGTTTTTGCCATTTGTATGTATTTTTAATATCTATATAGTTTTCTGTTTGATTGTAGTTTTAGTTGTTTTAGTACATTAAGTTTTTATATTTTTATATATTTTCATTTTTCATCTTAATTTTACATTTTTAGTAATTTTGTTGTGTTTTTGCCATTGTTAATGTCTATGTAGTTTTTTATTAATTTTTATTGTAGTTTTAGTTATTTTAGTACATTAAGTTTTTTTTTTATATTTTCAGTTTTCACCTTAATTTTAAATATTTAGTAATTTTGTTTTGTTTTTGCCATTTTATATATATATATATATATATATATATATGATGTCTATATAGTTTTTATTATTTTACATTTATTGTATTTCAAGTAATGTAAATGTTTTTTTTAACTATTGTAACCCTAGCTAATTTACTCTTAAAAAGATATACTAGTCTTTCATTTCCAGGAAATATTAAAGAGAATATTTTTGTCAGATTTTTGTCCAATCAGATTCCCTCTAGAATGAGACCTACATTTTTGAATAATATTTTCCTTTTTTTTTTTTTTTTGCATGTTGACATTTTCATGACATTTTAACCATATTTTCTCTGCCTATGTTTATTGCAATTCAGATAAATCTCATTGCTGTAATATGAAAAAATAATGATATATTTATTGAAATAGCGAAGTACTTACATGTTATGGTAGTATTAATTGTGCTGCCTTTCATATATGCTTATTTTAAAAATGCACTGTAAGAATACATTACTATCAGAAAGAGAATGACACTTTAAAAAAAAAAAAAAAAAATGTATGAAAAACACTTTATGAAGTATGAATTTCCACCAAAACCAGTTTTGATTGGAAGAGCAACTTTTGACGTCACCAACAAGCCATACGTGAAGCGTTTCTCTTTTCTTTTTGAACGCCATTTATAATATTTTATGATTATAAAGTTAGCTCATTAGCATTCAACATAGTTTCCCTCCCGTTTCCCTCAAAAACCAGTTGTTGATTGAGTCCTAACCTGCTAGTTGAGATCCCCTGCTCTTGAACATATCTGTGTACTTCCTGACTGAAATAGATGTCTTTCTGAGAACAGTAGACAGTTTTATCCTCGCACCCCGCTCTCTTTCTCCGTGTTATATGCCTCGACAATCTCCTCCAAATGATCTGATAAAGTGTCTCGCCCCGTGAGCGGGAAAAGAGAGCGCGCGAGCCAACGTTTTCAAATGCTAACCGTTTTTAACGCAAGCACGAACGCCGCTGTGTAACCGAATACGGGCCTTTTCATTTCGATAAAAGCCTCTGGATCCACTCAAACGGCCCCTCTTCCAGAGATAATGCAGATGTTGTCACTGCAATCATCATTATGTTCCCGTGGCTCCCGCGTGGTTATCTACAGGGGGTTTGATCTGAGGTAATGTTTTACATTCGCCATCAAAGCCGCTATTTATCCGAGGACGGCGGGGTCACGGCGGCATCACACGGCTCATTTCTAATGAGTGGATTAGCGTGGATGATCCGGATCTGGTCCGGCGTTCCCGAGGTCAAAGCCAGCCTGGAATTCCGTGCCACAAATCCGCCAGTAAGATCGAGTAATAATAATAAACTAAATGATTTTTCTGTCGCACCCCCTCCGCTAGCGCGGGATAAACACAGATTATGTCCGTCATGTATATTCATAAGTAACCTTTGATTAATTTCATGCTGGCGTGTTGATAAGGCGGATTTATAAACTCCCCTAAAGTGAAATTTTCCATCAGTATCTTGTTTCATTTGTTCACTTACAATGTTCAGCCATTCATTTCCACCACAGTGTCATTTCTGTTATGTACTTTGCAAATGTCTTATTTGTCTTCTTGAGGCTAATTTCATTGCAAGCATGTTGATTTCTAAATACACAAAATTGAGTCGTGTTTTCATTGTTTTTGCATAATTTGCCAAAAATGCAGCTTGACTGGAAACCTTCACAATTACAGATAACAATTTTGGGAGCAACTGATGTCTGTATACATGCCTACAAAATAATATTATTATTTAAAATATAGAATTATTAAAAAATATTATTATTTAAAATACTATTGAAAGTATTTTTAAAAAGTATTATTAATTGTTAAATTGTTATTATTTAAAAATTATTATTATTAATGTTATATCTCTCCCAACAAGCATATTTTAACCACAAATTCTATTTAATGCAAAATATATTTCTAACTGTAATACAGTAATGATAAATTATCCTGTTAAGACAAAATGTAAATTGAATTTATATTTTATTTAAATTTAGAAGATTTAAGTTACAGCAAATGCGCTCCTAATGTACTTTACAAATGTTTTTTTTTTTCATTTAATTTGTTTGTTTATATTACTTTAAAAATTGGGAGTCATTTCAACTGTATCTCGTTTTATGAAACGTTTTCGAACAAAACAGCTGAATTGCATTTTTGTATCCTAAATACACAATTAAATAACATTTTAACATGATTTGGCTGAAATTACATCTTCATTGGAAATGGCATGCAATAAAAAGCGATAATTACGTATATTTTTCTTGGTTTTCTTCACATATTTTCATCTCGTGTCTCATTTCAAGCTCTTCGGACATTGTTGTTTCATTGATAAACAAAAACAACTTTTTATAAAAACTTTCTTGGTGACAAAATTGTTGGTTGTTGTAGAAATGATGTCACAACTGAGGAACATATTGCGTAAAAAATTACATAAATAGTTTTCATAAATGCATTTTTACAATGAAATCTGTTACTTTTACCAAAAAAAATAAACCCTTGGCACATAAAAGTTGCCGTGGTTAAATAAACTCCCATGATGTAATATGGGGTGAAAGCAGCGGTGGTTTTCCAGGCTCTCCGGACATGAGCGATGAGGCGTTTGGCAGTAAACAGGTGTGGAGCGACTGATTTATCGTAATTAATCCGATGTGTCCGTTCCTCCGGCTGCGACGCATCTGTGACCGAGAGCTCTTCCCAATGTCACCATTTCAGCCAAGGGCAATGAGATTACTCTGATTTATTGAAAAATAAATACTCTGAAAATTAATTTATTTATTAATTCCAGCTTTTGAGAGCTTGGTAATGAGGCGGATCATTAGGATGTGTGTCTGGGGTCGCGGCGTGCTTAAGATCCGCTGCTCATTTGGACTGGAGTTATTGAGCTACAGCTGTCTGATACAGCCGTCCAGATCAACAACAACAAGAACTGGCAGACTGCGCCGTAATTATTATTTTGCGGTTGTTCAGTTCAATTTTATTTATATAGCACACTTAAAAACAAGCATGGTTGACCAAAGTGCTTAACAATGTCCGGAAAAAACGCACACACAAACAAGACAAATACAGTAAAAACGTCACAATGTCTCAGCTCAGCTCGAAATAAAAGCCAAGGAATACAGGTGTGTCCTAAGTAATGACTTAAACATTCCAACAGTCTGAGCAGTTCTTATGTGTACAGGTAAACTATTCCACAAATTAGGTGCCCCCACTGAAAAAGCTCGGTCACCTTTATTTTTTAACATCGAGGAGCACCTGATTGGAAGACCTCAGCGCTTTAACAGGAGTGTGGACATGTAAGAGCTCTGATAAATAAGCAGGTGCCAACCCATTTAAAATCTTAAAAATCAATCCTGAAGTGGACAGGAAGCCAGCGTAGTGAAGCTAAGACAGGGGTAATGCGCTCATACTTTTTAGTCCCAGTTAGAAGCCGAGCTGCTGCATTTTGGACTAACTGTAAGCGTTGAAGAGATGACTGATCCAAACCAACATATAAAGAGTTACAGTAGTCTAGTCTAGATGTTATAAAAGCATGAATTGCACTTTCAAACTCCTTACATGTCAGGGAGGGCTTGGCTTTAGCCAACAGTCTAATATGTATTTTTAATAGTATAGTAAATTAATATGCTTAAATATTTAGTATGTATTTTAACAAAAATTTATTCATTAAAATATTTATATAGTAAGTAGTTTTGTGGTTAATTTGACCTGGGCATGTGAAGTGCAAGACTTCTCAGTTTGGAGAAACAGACACCAAACACAGCCTTATTTTCATTAAGACAAAGAAAGTTCTGATCCAGCCATATTTTTAAATCTTTGTTATTTTTGTTATTTGACAGAAATTAAGTTTTGTCATTTGTTTTGACAGGCAAATAAATTTGTACATCATTCGCATTACAGTGGAAGGAGATATTGTGCTTTCTAAAAAATAAACCCCAAGGGCAGCATATACAAAGAAAACAACATAGGGCCCAATATTGACCCTTGGGGGACGCCACAAAAAAGAGGGGCAGCAGATGAAGAAAATTCACCAAGGTGAACAGAAAAACTTCTGTCTGTCAAATACGACTGAAACCATGTAAGGGCTATGCCCTTAATGCCAACACACTGTTCAAGTCTAGATAAAAGAATTGAGTGGTTGACCATATCAAAGGCCGCAGTTAAATCCAAAAGGACTAAAACAGCAGAGTCACCAGAGTACACAGCTAAAAGAAGATCATTAGAAACTCTTAAAAGAGCAGTTTCAGTACTGTGACAGGGCTTAAAACCAGACTGAAATTTTTCATAAATACTAAATTCATCTAGAAATGATTGAAGTTGATTAAAAACAACTCTCTCCAAGACTTTCGATAAAAAGGGGAGTTTAGATATAGGTCTAAATTTAGACAAAATTGAAGGATCCAAGTTATTCTTTTTTAGATGCGGTTGCACGATGGCATGTTTAAAAACAGCTGGTACACATCCTGAGCTGAGAGATGTATTAACCAAAGATACAACGCTTGGCCCAACAGTGTCAAAGACATCTTTAGCTAAGCGTGCAGGAATACTGTCAAGGGGGCAGTTTGCAGGACGTAGCTGTTTAACTATGTCAGAAAGATAGGAGAATGTAACAGGCTCAAACTGCTGAAAGACAGCTGGGCAAAAAGAGAAATCAAGGGAGTCACTGATAACCGTGATGGGTGGAAAACTAAGACCAGCAATTTTGTCCACAAAATATTTCAGAAAGTTTTCACATAATATTAAAGATGGCACAATACAATCTGAATCACGTGCTGTTCAGCTGCACTTTCAGACGAAAGACGAAGTGATGACGCCTAAGGAGGTATTTATAGACAGACACGTCATTAAGGTCATGAAGTGACAGCTTTTATATTAGGTTCTTGACAAGGAGGAGGACAGGAAGATATTCCACTCAGTTATGCCCTCTGGCGGTCTGCAGGCCAGGAAAAAGAAAAACAGTTCATGAGAACACCAAACGTAATGAGTTTTGGAGTAAATCCATGGTATATAAATATAGAAATCATTCAGTAACACAATATTAAAGTACCATAACAAGTGTCCTGAAAATACGAACCATCTCTTAATCTTAAAAACAAACAATAAAATCTTGAAATCAATCCTGAAGTGGACAGGAAGCCAGTGTAGTGAAGCTAAGACAGGGGTAATGTGCTCATACTTTTTAGTCCCAGTTAGAAGCCGAGCTGCTGCATTTTGGACTAACTGTAAGCGTTGAAGAGATGACTGATCCAAACCAACATATAAAGAGTTACAGTAGTCTAGTCTAGATGTTATAAAAGCATGAATTACACTTTCAAACTCCTTACATGTCAGGTAGGGCTTGGCTTTAGCCAACAGTCTCAGTTGAAAGAAACTGGCTTTTACAACAGAACTAATCTGTTTTTCAAATTAAAAAGCACTGTCAAAAATCACACCGAGATTCTTGGTAAATGGACGAATATACAAACCTAAATTACCAAGTGCATCTACACAAGCACTTAAATCCCCAGGACGACCAAACACAGCAACCTCAGTCTTATTTTCATTAAGACAAAGAAAGTTCTGATCCAGCCATATTTTTAAATCTTTGTTATTTGTTTTGACAGGCAAATAAATTTGTACATCATCCGCATAACAGTGGAAGGAGATAGTGTGCTGTGGTTGTGGAAAAGCTGGCTATTTTTAGTGGAGAGCAGTGGCACTTACCTGGCCAAAACAGGCCCACTAATAAAACTCGAGTCGGGATGGAGAGATTTATTCCCAAAGAAAACGAAACAGCTTGAAATGAAGGAGTGAATCTGTCAAATGTCGTTGTTTGTACACGCTAGAGATCATCAGAGCAGGTCAGGAAATTTTTTTAAAAATACAAATTTAAATTAATGTAAATGATACTTTTATGTAATAATAATAATAATGATATGAATTTTATTAATGTTATATATTGACTGTAATAATTTTAATGATTTATATTAATGTATAATACATTATTTATTACTATATTATATAATTATATTTAAATATTTAGTATTTATTTGAACAAAATGAATTAATAAAAATATTTAAGGAAGTTGTTAAATGGGCTTGATAATGATAATAATAATAATAATTGTATACATGAATTATATTAATGTGTTATATATTAATTGTAATATTTAATAATATATTAAGAAATGGTTTAAAATGTTTTACATAAAATTATTAAAATATATTTTATTAACAAAAAATGTTACAAAATATATATATATTTTGTTAGTTAAATTGACCTACTACTACTACTAATAATAATAATAACATATATGTAATTAATGTGTTATACATTATTTGTAACAACTGTAGTATTTAATATGAATATATTATTTATAAATTACTTAATATTTATATAGTACATTAATATTGTATTATATTAACGTGTTTAAATATTTAGTATGTATTTTATCAAAATGCATTAATTAATATTTATTTAGTTGTTAAATTGGCCCAATAGTAATAATAACATATATGAATTACATTAATTGTAATAATTAATATAATTAATTGGAATATTTAATATTGATATATTTTTTATAAATTATATATAACATATTCATATTAATATGTATTTTTAATAGTATAGTAAATTAATATGCTTAAATATTTAGTATTTATTTTAACAAAAATTTATTCATTAAAATATTTATATAGTAAGTAGTTTTGTGGTTAATTTGATCTGGGCATGTGAAGTGCAAGACTTCTCAGTTTGGAGAAACAGACACAAATGAGTCAATGTAAAATTATAGCTGAGAATATTTGAGTTCATATCAAGATTTTTTTCTTGCATTAGCTTACAATCATTTATTAACTTTTATTATTAATTTATTAAAAAATAAAATGTTTACAATCTAGCTTACAATTTTACAACCTGTAAATGTGGAGTGCAAAACCTTTCAGTTCAGCTTCAGTATGTTTTTTGAATAATTAAAATGCATTATTATTATTATTATTATTGTTGTTGTTGTTAGCTTTATTATTAGCTTTATTATACTTTTATTAGCTTGCAATCTTTTATTAAAACATTAGGTTTCAGTGTTATATTGCATGATATATACAGGCTTCAAGTGAAGTGCTACTGAATTAATAATTTTAATCCTGGTTGAGGGAGAACCTCGCTCTCTTCCCGTCACGCGTGTGCTTCTAAAAGCGTGCGCCGCTCTCTTCCTGAGCTCCGATGAAGCCTTTTGCACACTGTTTTTCATCACGCTTCCACCATCTCCCGATTTACCCTGCACCATGATGCTCAGCCATCTGTCGCCGCGGTGACCGTTTCCCATGCCAGTATTTTAGAGGGGCCCTGAGAAAACCGGCTACGTTTAGACTCTTATTAGCGCTCGCTCAAGTGCGCGACCCGCTCGGATCGCACGCCAGCGCTACAATACATCACAGCCCCACGTACAGGCCGCCGTCCTCTCTTCACACGGAGGCTAATGCATTGTCACGTCCCCCGGTGGGCTAGCACTAGCGTTAGCTCACAGCTATGCTATATTCAGCCTGAATAATGAAGCATCTGATGGAGGGAGCGGTAGCGCATCAGCGTGTGTGCAGCGAATAAATGTCGTACATTAAACAAATTCCCAGCACGGGCACTGGCTTGTTTTGGCAGGCAGAGCTGAGAGGGCGCCATGCGGCCCACCCTCCCTGCCCCGAGGCCTTGTGGGACCTCTCGCGGCACTCAGCGGTTATGATTGGGTAGTCTCGAATTAAAGCGTCCCGTCAGGACGAGGAATCATGTCCGCCCGCTGGCTGGTTGTCATGGAAACCGTGTCCCAGAGGAGGCTGAGGCTTGTCTACGGGCAGAGCGAGAGAGGGATGAGCTGAGAGATAAAGGACGAAAAAACTTGCCAGAGCTTTCTGACAGCGCAACACGAGTGTGAAAATGGTGTATTAGCTTTAAAGTAACAAACAGAGAAATTTGTTGGACATTTTTAAAGTGAGGACTCTTGGTTTCGTGTTTTTGCATTCTGTAATGTGTCTGAAATTCATAATACAACACAATTATGCATGTAGCACAGCAGGATCTCAAAGTCTTTTGTCACTGTTGCGTTTGGGCTGGACGATATGGCCAAAATTTATATCACGATATATTTCTTCATTTCGGTCGATACGATATAATTCCGATATCGATATGAACACTATTTATCTGAAATAGAAATCTTTTGTAACATTATAAATGCCTTTATCATCACTTTTGATAAATTTTAAGCATCCTTGCTAAATAAAAGTATTAATTTCTATAATTTCTTTCCCCCAAAAAATAATAAAAATAATTCTGAATGGAATAGTGTACGTATAATGTTACAAAAGCTTTTTATTTCAGATAAATGCTGATCTTTGGATCTTTCTATTCATCGAAGAATCCTGGGGGGGAAAAAATGTACTCAACTGTTTTAAATATTGATAATCAGCAAATCAGCATATTAGAATGATTTCTGAAGATCATGTGACACTGAAGACTGGAGTAATGATTCTAATGATCTAATGACTGGAGTAATGATTTCTTTGATCACAGAAATAAATTACAGTTTGGCATCTATTCAAATAGAAAGCAATTTTAAATAGTAAAAATATTTCAAAAATGTACTGTTTTTGCTGTACTTTAGATAATAATAAATAAATGCAGCCTTGGTGAGCAGAAGAGAATTCTGAAAAAAAAACATTAAAAATCTTACTGAAAACGTGCAGTGCTCATGTTTATTCAACGAAGTCAAACGGCATATCTCGAAATTTTGTTACCGTCGTGTTCGCGATAAAATAGCAAAAATTGCATTTTGTTCAACAAAGCGAGGATGCTTGTTTTTGTGTGTGTCCACGTTCTGTAATGTGTCTGCTATTCATAGTATAACATTATTGTCCATCCCTATGTTGCGTTAACAATAAATTAGCGAAAGTCGAAATTTGTTGAAAATTTTAAAAGAGGATGCTTGATTTTGTGTGTTTATGTGTTCTAAAATGAGTCTGCAATTCATTGTACGACACAAATATGCATTGCATTGCAACAGGATCTCGAAATGTTGTTACTGTTGTGTTCGCGGTAAACTAGCCAAAGTGGTGTTTCATTGAATATTTAAAAGGCAAGGATGCTTGATTTTGAGGTTTGGGTTCTAAAATGTGTCTGCAGTTCATTATATGACACAAGTATGCATTCCATCGCAACAGGAGCTCAAAGCCTCTTTGCTGTTGTGTTTGCGATAAATTAGCGAAAGTGGCGTTTCGTTGTACATTTTAAAACATTGGACGTGTGATTTGGCGTTTTTGCTTTCTAAAATGAGTTTGTAATTCATGATATGACACAAATATGCATTATAGTGCAACAGGATCTAACAAAGCGAGGATGCTTGTTTTTGTGTGTGTCCACGTTCTGTAATGTGTCTGCTATTCATAGTATAGCACAGTTATGCATTGCATCGCAACAGGAGCTCAAAGTCGTGTTACTGTTGTGTTTGCGATAAATTAGCGAAAGTGGCATTTCGTTGAACAGTTACAAAGCAATGATGCTTCATTTTGTGTTTGTTTTGCGTTCAAAATGTGTCTGCAATTCATAATATGTCACAAGTATCCATTGTAGCGCAACAGGAGCTCAAAGTCCTGTTTGCGATAAATTAGCAAAACAAACCAATTCGTTAACCGTTTTATAAAGCGAGGATGCTTGTTTTTTTTTGTGATTTTGCCTTCTGAAATATTTTTGCAATTCCTAATACAACACAAGAAATATGCATTGAAGCGCAACAGAATCTCAGAGTTCACTGTTGTGTTTGCGATAAGCTAGCGAAAATTTGAGGAAGTTTGACTTTGTGTGTTACAAAATGTGTCTGCAATTCATAATACGACACAATTATGCATTGTAGCGCAACAGTCTCAAGATTTCACTGTCGTGTTTGCGATAAACTAGCGAAAAAATGGCATTTCGTTGAACATTTCAAAACATTGGACGCTTGATTTTGTATTGCATTCTAAAACGAGTCTGCATAATACAAAAATAATTATGAGTCCTGTTACTGTTGTGTTTGTGATATACCTGCGAAATTTTTTTGTTGAACATTTTAAAAGCAAGAACACTTGATTTGGAGTTTTTTGTGTTCCAAAAAGATCCTGTAGCGTAACAGGAGCTCAATGTCCTGTTAATGTTAATGATAAACTAGCAATATTTTGGTGTGCCATTCAGGTCAAAAGTGAGCTTCTTGTTTTTAACATTAATGCCTGCCCTCATTACACGTGATCACGACTGAAAAACTGTCTGGAAATGGTGGAAACAGCGTATCGATCGGCTCTTGTGTTGACTAGCAGACGATCACTCTTGCATCTTCAGAAAGCTTCAGTCTTCACTCTGAACTCAGGAGGGAGCGGTTCATTTGTCAGTCCTTTTCATTAGCTTTTCTCTTTCTTTCTCCTCTTTGCTGAAGGTTCAGCCGAGGCAGCCGAAGAAAACGCCACTAAAAACAGCCGAAGAATGAAGCAGAAAGAATATTAAAAACAGCAGAGAGGTAAAAACCTTCATGGGATCAAACACTATCTGACCCTGTTTACTTTCTGTTATTGTTAAACAAATTTAAATAAATTTAAAAAACAGTTTTGATTCAAGGTCTAGGGTTTTATATATATATATATATATAATTTGTGAAAAATAATTGTAATTTGTGTGTGTGTGATTTAATATTCAACTTTATTTTAATAAATTAGCAAGCACAAAAATATATTGTTTAATATTAATATATTAAAATTAATTGTTAAATGTTTAATTACAATTTTATTTGTATTTATATATGTAATAGAACTTTTATTTATTATTTATTATAATTATTTGTACATTGTACAGTGTACATTCTAATATATGTAAATGTTAAAATATATAAGTGTTATACATTTAATATAAATGATATGTTTGTGTTTATATGTGTGTGTAATTTAATATATTTCATTTAATTAAAGCCGAAGAATGAAGCAGAAAGAATATTAAAAACAGCAGAGAGGTAAAAACCTTCATGGGATCAAACACTATCTGACCCTGTTTACTATCTGTTATTGTTAAACAAATTTAAATAAATTTAAAAAACAGTTTTGATTCAAGGTCTAGGGTTTTATATATATATATATATATAATTTGTGAAAAATAATTGTAATTTGTGTGTGTGTGATTTAATATTCAACTTTATTTTAATAAATTAGCAAGCACAAAAATATATTGTTTAATATTAATATATTAAAATTAATTGTTAAATGTTTAATTACAATTTTATTTGTATTTATATATGTAATAGAACTTTTATTTATTATTTATTATAATTATTTGTACATTGTACAGTGTACATTCTAATATATGTAAATGTTAAAATATATAATTGTTATACATTTAATATAAATGATACGTTTGTGTTTATATGTGTGTGTAATTTAATATATTTCATTTAATTAAAAAATATTTAAAATATTTTTGATTTAATTCAATAAATATAACATTGTATTGAAATATTATATTTTTAATTAAGTTTGTGTGTGTGTGTGTATATATATATATATATATATGTGTGTGTGTGTGTGTGTGTAATTTTTATATTAATAATATTTATACATTTATTAATATTTATTTGAAATTTTATAATTAATTTATTTTAAAAGTACTGATTCTGTCAATCAAT
>NW_015633578.1:257413-274563 GCF_001515625.1 Sinocyclocheilus rhinocerous
CGACTGAAAAACTGTCTGGAAATGGTGGAAACAGCGTATCGATCGGCTCTTGTGTTGACTAGCAGACGATCACTCTTGCATCTTCAGAAAGCTGCAGTCTTCACTCTGAACTCAGGAGGGAGCGGTTCATTTGTCAGTCCTTTTCATTAGCTTTTCTCTTTCTTTCTCCTCTTTGCTGAAGGTTCAGCCGAGGCAGCCGAAGAAAACGCCACTAAAAACAGCCGAAGAATGAAGCAGAAAGAATATTAAAAACAGCAGAGAGGTAAAAACCTTCATGGGATCAAACACTATCTGACCCTGTTTACTATCTGTTATTGTTAAACAAATTTAAATAAATTTAAAAAACAGTTTTGATTCAAGGTCTAGGGTTTTATATATATATATATATATAATTTGTGAAAAATAATTGTAATTTGTGTGTGTGTGATTTAATATTCAACTTTATTTTAATAAATTAGCAAGCACAAAAATATATTGTTTAATATTAATATATTAAAATTAATTGTTAAATGTTTAATTACAATTTTATTTGTATTTATATATGTAATAGAACTTTTATTTATTATTTATTATAATTATTTGTACATTGTACAGTGTACATTCTAATATATGTAAATGTTAAAATATATAATTGTTATACATTTAATATAAATGATACGTTTGTGTTTATATGTGTGTGTAATTTAATATATTTCATTTAATTAAAAAATATTTAAAATATTTTTGATTTAATTCAATAAATATAACATTGTATTGAAATATTATATTTTTAATTAAGTTTGTGTGTGTGTGTGTATATATATATATATATATATGTGTGTGTGTGTGTGTGTGTAATTTTTATATTAATAATATTTATACATTTATTAATATTTATTTGAAATTTTATAATTAATTTATTTTAAAAGTACTGATTCTGTCAATTTTTTTTTTTTTTAAGCATTGTTTAGGCTGTCATCTATGCTTATTGGCATCAGGACAGACTTAGTGTGTGCATTCGTATGCTATTATATGATATAATTTACATTTATTCACTCTTTGAGGCCATTTTGTTCAGAAAGGCAGCTTTTGCCATATATGACACACATTAAAGGTGCAGTGCATAATTTCTGTTTTATTTCTGAGTTGTTTCAGCTCTTCAGTGATCTGTTTTGATCTGGTCCTCGAGTGTGTTCTTGTTGTTTGCTCTCATTGACTGGAGTTTATCCTTGAGTGGAGAGCAGAGCGGGCCGACGCTTGTGAGGTGAGATACTGTAGTGAACATGCTCCACGAAGAGCTGGTTTCTGCTTCATTACGCAGCACTGTCTCCCTCGCGCCGGGAAACAGCGTTTATCTGTACGTGTGGATCTGTGCGGACGCCACAGATCGTTGAACACGAGAAACACGTCCGTTTGGGTTTGTGCAGCGTTTTAGTCTCTGTAAATTGCAATTAAATAAAGCTATTAATCTTTATGACGCTCTCGCATTAGAACCCTTCTCTCTGTCGCTTCGGCCTCGTCCTGC
Organism: Sinocyclocheilus rhinocerous; assembly: GCF_001515625.1. Classification (NCBI taxonomy): domain Eukaryota; kingdom Metazoa; phylum Chordata; class Actinopteri; order Cypriniformes; family Cyprinidae; genus Sinocyclocheilus; species Sinocyclocheilus rhinocerous. Next base: position 258,918 of record NW_015633578.1, read on the forward strand.
AACTTTAAACAACACTGCCGTAAATTAGCTTCATTCAGTTAGCAAAGCTCTGATTATTGATGATAGTATTTAAAGAAGCGTAAGCGAGCATCTGGAAGTGATGGATTTTTATTTGTTTTATTCAATCTAAAATATGATATAGTTTTTTAGATTTTTATTTTTAGAAATATAAAATGACCCAACTGTGATTATCGAAATAAAAGTTGTGAACTTTTTATTAACAAAACAAAAATTTGTAATAAAAAAAGCTGTGCATTCGGACATTTATTCACCTCAGCTTCAGCAGTATTATTATTATTATTAATAATAATAATTATTATTATTATTATTAAAAATATGTGTTAATTTAGTGAATACTATATAAAACCTTCCTAGATTATTTTTTCTTTTGTTTTATTTTTTATTATGTACATAATACATCTACATATTTTTGCTTCTTGTATTAATAATGATAACAACAACAACAACATCAACAAATAAAATATACAAATATTACATTGTCCTCCAACTTTAAACAACACAGCAATAAATTGGCATGAAATAAACGTAAATTTAATTATTGTATAAAAACATGTGTTACTTAAAATGAAATCAGCTTTTTTTTTTTTATATATATATAAAATATAAGAAATTTATTTTATTTCAGCTAGTGGCCAAGGCTAGATATTTTTCATTTTCATTTATTTGCTGCACTAAACTAACTAAAAATAAAAATAAACACTATATAGACATATGAAAATTTCAATAAAAAATTAAATGAAACACATAAAATATAAAAAATAAAAACAAACTCAAAATATTAATAAAAACTATAAAGACATATTTTGAAAAAAATAAAAAAATAATAAAAAACAACAACAACAAAAAGAAAATACTATAATAAATGTAATGGATTAAAATAGTATCTCAAATAACTAATTATAACTAATACTAAAATAACAGCTGATATTTCATGGTGTTTGGGAATCAAAACTGCATGTTATCTCACATCTTCAGCTAATGGCTTTCAGACAGAGCGCCTGTCGTGTTCATGAAGAGGATCGTTTTATATTCGTTTAATGTTTAGAATCAGCCTTCCATGCCGTTATTGTTACGTACGCCTTTGTGTTTGTGTGTTTGCTTGTGTTCAAGGCCTTAATCATATCTTATCAATCAAGTATCATGCTTTCATGATGAAAACCAAATGATGTATGTGATGTTGTGTGATCTAGAGAAAATCCACGCTCTCCGCTGGATCTCTGGTTCTGTGTGCTGTTATCTGTGAGTGTGTTTGCAGTGAAGGCCGGTGAGGTTGGGTTCTTGTTCATATCCGGACTGAAGCGTGTCGCGGCTCTGAATGCTGCAGATCTGCTGTGCCAGACTGAGTTAGAGTCGCTCGAGGGCACAGTGCATTGTGGGCAAATCCTGTCCTGTCCCGGCCGGGTCTGTGCAGGCGTGGGAGCCGCCGACACTCGGGCCTGTTTGCTTTAACCCGCCATTGTGTAAACCGACAGGACTTTAGTCATAAACACACGACACAAGCTGCAATCAAGAATGGACAGAACGTTTGTGTCTAGGGCTCTGTGATATATGTACAATATCAGAGTATGATTGAGATCGTTTGCTCGAAATATAAAAGTATCCAACATTGTAATTATTGCAATGAACTTGAAATTGCTTGCCCTTTAAAAAAAAAAAAAACATATGAATTTGTTTGTATATTATTATAAATATTTGTTCATTTAGTAAGTACTGTGAAAAACATGCCTTGATTATTTTGTTCTTTTTTACATTTTTGTTATTTTGCTGCTTGTATTAATAGTAGTAGTAGTTGTTGCTTTGTTATAAACATTGTATATAAATTGTAATTCTAATTTTACATATGAATATATTTTATATAATAATAATACTTATTATTATTATAACATTTTTTATTTTAGATTTACATTTATGCATTTGGCAAACACTTTTATACAAAGCAACTTAAATTGCATTTATTTTATTTCCTTTTTCTAACAACATTTCTCCTTGTAATAAACATTTCAAATCTGTTTTGCCACAGTAGCTGTTTGATTGAAAGTAATGTACACATACTGTATATATTAAACATTAGCTGTATCGTCTAGCCTTCTGTGTATCTAAGAGAGAGACAGTTAGTAGCTGCCTCTCTTTATAAGCTGAGTGTTTGTATGAGACAAATCTTGTGATGTAGAGTGTGTGTGTGTGTGTGAGTGTGTGTGAGTGTGTGTGTGAGAGTGTGTGTGTGAGTGTGTGTGTGTGTGTGTGTGAGAGTGAGAGTGAGTGTGTGTGTGTGAGTGTGTGTGAGTGTGTGTGTGAGAGTGTGTGTGTGAGTGTGTGTGTGTGTGTGTGTGAGAGTGAGAGTGAGTGTGTGTGTGTGAGTGTGTGTGAGTGTGTGTGTGAGAGTGTGTGTGTGAGTGTGTGTGTGTGTGTGTGTGAGAGTGAGAGTGAGTGTGTGTGTGTGAGTGTGTGTGAGTGTGTGTGTGAGAGTGTGTGTGTGAGTGTGTGTGTGTGTGTGTGTGAGAGTGAGAGTGAGTGTGTGTGTGTGAGTGTGTGTGAGTGTGTGTGTGAGAGTGTGTGTGTGAGTGTGTGTGTGTGTGTGTGTGAGAGTGAGAGTGAGTGTGTGTGTGTGAGTGTGTGTGAGTGTGTGTGTGAGAGTGTGTGTGTGAGTGTGTGTGTGTGTGTGTGTGAGAGTGAGAGTGAGTGTGTGTGTGTGAGTGTGTGTGAGTGTGTGTGTGAGAGTGTGTGTGTGAGTGTGTGTGTGTGTGTGTGTGAGAGTGAGAGTGAGTGTGTGTGTGTGAGTGTGTGTGAGTGTGTGTGTGAGAGTGTGTGTGTGAGTGTGTGTGTGTGTGTGTGTGAGAGTGAGAGTGAGTGTGTGTGTGTGAGTGTGTGTGAGTGTGTGTGTGAGAGTGTGTGTGTGAGTGTGTGTGTGTGTGTGTGTGAGAGTGAGAGTGAGTGTGTGTGTGTGAGTGTGTGTGAGTGTGTGTGTGAGAGTGTGTGTGTGAGTGTGTGTGTGTGTGTGTGTGAGAGTGAGAGTGAGTGTGTGTGTGTGAGTGTGTGTGAGTGTGTGTGTGAGAGTGTGTGTGTGAGTGTGTGTGTGTGTGTGTGTGAGAGTGAGAGTGAGTGTGTGTGTGTGAGTGTGTGTGAGTGTGTGTGTGAGAGTGTGTGTGTGAGTGTGTGTGTGTGTGTGTGTGAGAGTGAGAGTGAGTGTGTGTGTGTGAGTGTGTGTGAGTGTGTGTGTGAGAGTGTGTGTGTGAGTGTGTGTGTGTGTGTGTGTGAGAGTGAGAGTGAGTGTGTGTGTGTGAGTGTGTGTGAGTGTGTGTGTGAGAGTGTGTGTGTGAGTGTGTGTGTGTGTGTGTGTGAGAGTGAGAGTGAGTGTGTGTGTGTGAGTGTGTGTGAGTGTGTGTGTGAGAGTGTGTGTGTGAGTGTGTGTGTGTGTGTGTGTGAGAGTGAGAGTGAGTGTGTGTGTGTGAGTGTGTGTGAGTGTGTGTGTGAGAGTGTGTGTGTGAGTGTGTGTGTGTGTGTGTGTGAGAGTGAGAGTGAGTGTGTGTGTGTGAGTGTGTGTGAGTGTGTGTGTGAGAGTGTGTGTGTGAGTGTGTGTGTGTGTGTGTGTGAGAGTGAGAGTGAGTGTGTGTGTGTGAGTGTGTGTGAGTGTGTGTGTGAGAGTGTGTGTGTGAGTGTGTGTGTGTGTGTGTGTGAGAGTGAGAGTGAGTGTGTGTGTGTGAGTGTGTGTGAGTGTGTGTGTGAGAGTGTGTGTGTGAGTGTGTGTGTGTGTGTGTGTGAGAGTGAGAGTGAGTGTGTGTGTGTGAGTGTGTGTGAGTGTGTGTGTGAGTGAGTGTGTGTGTGTGTGAGTGTGTGTGTGGGTGAGTGTGAGTGTGTGTGTGTCAGGCTGGAGCAGATATGTGCTGATGAGTTCCTCACGGTGGCAGGCGGTGTGTTTGCGCTGCAGTGCTGTGGTGTAGCGGCCCTCTGACCTGCTGGGTAAACAACCAGAGAGTCTCTGACTCCAAATAAGGCCAACACATCCACAGCACAGAGCAGTGGCAACCTGCCATCCTCCACACACGCACACACACACACACACTCACACGTCTCCTGAGTTCCCCTTTCTTTCCGTTATTGTCTTTCTGAAGCCCGCCTGCTCTCTTCGCGTGGTTTATGAAATGAAAATCCTGTCATCATTTATTCACCCTCATGTCACTCCAAACCCAACGAATTCTTTCTTCTGTAAAACACAAAATTAGATATTTAGCAGAATGTTCATGCTGCTCATTTCCAACAAATGCATATAGTGACCATGGCAGTCACATTTCAGACCATAAAAATGCACCATAAAAGAGTTTGAAATGTAGTCCATATGACTTGTGCACTCTATTTAAAGTCATATAATAGATTTGTATGTTCGTTATTGGCATTTGTATACATTCAAATCTTGCACAGGAACATATTACACTAACAGTGACATCATTGATGGTTGATTACACTAAGGTCAGGGTTACAAATGTCTACTAATACTAAAACTATTAAATATTTTTGTTAGTTAAAATAAAGCTGAAATAAAATATAAATTATGACTATTAGATGGAAAATGTATTAACTTATTTCAATTAATTGCCAAAGCAACTAATAACATATACAGAGGCTCATAAAATGACAAAAAAAATTAAATTATAAAAATAAAAGCTTCAAAGTATGAATAAAATATGAATAAAAAACAATACAAAATAACACTGTATTACACTAATTTAAATATGTAAATGACGTTTGAGAACTGATATATTCTAATCATAACGAATCATAGTTTAATAATAATTCATTTTTAATATTTTAATAATAAATTATTTGGTTTGTCTCTAAGCTTTTGTATAATTTTTAAAAACTTGGAATATGCAAGATCTGTATAGACTAATTTGATACTTACGTACAGTCACTCTATGGTTGTTTTTGTATGGAAAAGAGGAAAAATCTGCTCTAAATCTCCTTTTGTGTTCCTTGGAAGATAGAAACCCGCCTGGCTTTGAAACGACTTGAGGGTGAGTATGTTTTTAGGTAAACTATTTCCAAACCCATTCTCCTCCTCTACCTGACTTTCCTTTTCTTTCAGTCTCTTTGGCACCATCTGAAACGCACTGCCTCGGTGCTTCTGCACCTCATAATACGCATGTTGTTTGGTTTTCGCTTTTAGTTCTGTTAAATGCTATTGCCTTTTTAGTCCTTTAAGAGTCTGCTGTTATCCTGCAGAGAAACAGACCACAGGCATCCTTGAGTGTCTTATTTCACATTTTAGACACATCCCCTTGTTTCACTGACCGTTGACTACAAAAAGCACAGTACATCTCTAGCCGTTTTAGCATTTGAACCTGCTCTCCCTCTGCTCCTGTGAGGGAGGAATGACCTACCTTTGCATCTTTTGAAAAACAGTCATATTCTCCTTCGTTCAAAAGCGACAAGACGGTCACGTTTAATATTTATGATAGCGAGCACGAATGACCTCTCCTTTCACTGTGAATGTATAGACCCCTTTGTGTGTGTGTGTGTGTCTGTGTATGTGTGTGTGTGAGGACTGTCTGTAATGAATTCATAATGTCTGCAGTGGGTCTTTGTAGATTCCTAGCAAGCAGCAGATAAGACAGCGCAGTTGCACTCTAATAGCTGTCAGTCTGCTTTCCTTCCTGACTATGGATCAGTTCACTTTCAGTAGACAAATATACACATACTGTATACACACACACACACACACACACACAAGATGGGCTGTGTATTCAGAAGTATGTTCTCCGCACAGTGGGTCTAAAGATAAAAGATGCTGCATTTTCTGTCGATGGAAAGACTGCATTTCTGTAGCATGTTGAAAGGAGGTCCCCCAAGGCTCTGTAAAAGGCCCCCTACAATTGATGGGATTTCCCCCCAAAACTTGACAAGCGGCAGCCCCCATCGTTTTTCTCTGCCATCAAACATGCCCAAAGTTTTGAAAGCACCTCAGACAGGCAAGTTTTTTTTTTTTTTAGAAGGAAGCTTTAAAGTTGCCTCAGAAAAACAGCCATTAAATACAGTGCAATCTTCTGTGCCCTGAAGCTATTCATGGAAGCTATTAAAAATTATTGTGACACTAAACAGTGCTTTGTGAGTTAATGATGTTTGTTTATTAGCTCCACATATGCTAAACTGAATTAAACTTTGTGTATTGCTTTGCTTGGTTGCTGAAACCTGTTATTCAAGTGCTTATCTTTTGAAAAACATCATTTTGTGGGTATAATGAAGCTATATTTAGCAGATCCTCAGTTCTAATGCACCAAGTTTTGACCTAATTATGTGTCTAACTACATTTTGGATCTAAAAGAACAGTCAGTCGTACGATAACGGCATAAAAATATGAATTGTCTGCTTTATCAAGTTCTACACTGGTCCACACACTAAAATAGCAGAGGAAAACACTTCCAGTATAAAATGCTCATTATGGTCTTATGGATTGGCCATGTGGAGTGGTAAGTGATCTTTATCATTTCCCCCAGCATCCTCAAATGATTCTTCAGCCCAGCTGAAATTTACCACGCTAAGCTCTCAGCCACCAGGAGGACGTGGGATGTGCTATAGTGTTTGATTTATAAGCCTGATTAAACTAGGCATGTGTGAGTAAGAAACATGAGGCAAATCAAAACAAAATCACAGCAACGCTTTACGTGGCTTTCCCGCTGATTGGGACTTGGCTCTTTATGATGGTAAAGATCACAATGGCCCTTAAATAAAGAGAAAAATGCGTGTAAACAATACTCCAGGGCGTCTCTATAAAGGATGAGTTATTGCACTAAGCCTTTGTTCATTGTTTTGCTGTAATAGGAGCAGCCCTTTAACTTACGGTGTGTCAACACAGTATGTATTGTGATACTTATTTTATTCGTTCATCATTTATTTTCATGAATAAAACAGATGCTGTCTCTGATAAACACCCAGTGATGCATTTTTTTTCCAGTACTTTTGAAATTCATAAGAATTTGAATACTCCTTACATAATACCCTTTGGTTTTTTCGAATGCAAATTACTGTTGGACCCTTCCCAGTTTTCCTTAAATCATAAAATGTTTCTCATTTTAGGCACATCTCTTCCTTACAGACTAAAGTAAATAGTTTTTTTAATTGTTATCATGTGCAATGTAAAAATAGTAAGTCTGATTTTTGAAATAATCATTAAAAATAAAAAAAATAAAATAAATATGCAGGGATAATGTAAAGTCAGTCTGCCATTATCTCAAAATAAATAGCTGGCACACAGCAGAATCAATAAACAAGGACAAAAAAAATAATGCTCTAAGATTATATAATATTGTAATTATATAATATTAATATTATTTTTATTATATTAATCGTCATTATTAATATAATAAAACATAATTGTATTATTTTATACATGTAATTTTAGATTCTACTAAGAAAAACGTTCAAATAAAGTTCAAATAAAAAAATAATCCAGCAGTCTTCTTATTTTGGAGGTGGGATGGTTTTAGTGAGGGTTTCAAATGACAGAATCTCATCTGTGCGCGTTTATTCACTACGGAGAGGTGACGTGAGCACGCAGAGGCCTCCCTCCGCCTGCTGCGCTGTTTTTGGGGAGCGGGAGAAAAGGGGGGGCTAAAGAAACCCCCACCAAACTGCCCCTACCCCCAGTCTAAGTCCGGGACCTGAAAGAAAAGAATCCGATCCAGCTCTGGGACGCGGTGGAACGACTATCCACCGACATTTAAAGCTCGTTTTATAACGCGTTTCTGGAGTTTCGTGCGCTCTTGGAGAGTTTACGCACGGACGCCGTCGACATGGCACGGATAACTGTTTTGTCCGGTTGAAAACTTCGCGTATCCAAGGTGTTATTTGGATTTTTCCCCCTCCTGTTTTATATGGATGCAGCATAGGACGCTTTTAAGGGGAATTATATGGTCGTACCGCTTCTGCATCGATCCGAAATAAAGTTACTTGGACGCGCGTGGAACTATTGTAAGTAAATTAGTTTTTTCAAATTGTCATTTTAAAACGTAAAATCATTCGTGCATTCTTTCAGCAACTTTTTTAGACAATGTCTAATCTTTAGATAAAATTATTTAGAGATTTTCTTGATGTCGCTGTAATCGCATTGTGTATATCGAAATGTTTTTGTGTGTTATGTGCAGTTTTTGCAACATAAATTGTAGTAATTGAGTCTTAGCGGTTTTGATGGCTTGTTAGGCTGTTGTTTTCCTCATGTAACGTTCTGCTTGGGGTCTTTGGGACACTTTCAATAGTTTAAAAACTTCATGACTTTTTCAGGTCTTATGAGTGATTATAAACAAATTTGGTAACATTTTTCAATAGAGGACGTTTTAAATGTTGCATTTATTTAGTTTGATTGGATCTCTAAGACCCAAAGTATAAAAATGATGAAATGCATTGAATTGTCACATTGTGGATGTTCACTTTTGCCATTATGGATTTATTTTATTGTAATTTTTCTTGAAGTGTCAACATGACCCTAATCAGAAGCAACCATACTACATTTGGGAAGTTGTCACATTTTTCTGAAAAGTGCGTGCTTGCTTTGTGATGCAGGTTAATGCTTCATTAATATCTGTGAATTTGGCTTTTGGTTGAGTTGTGGGAATGCGTTGTGAACAAAAAAGGTTTATTTAGTAAAATGGATGCTAATATTTTTCAAGGTCTCTGAGAATTTGAACGCAAAGACAGTAAAATCAAACCCAGATAATGAGGAAAATTGGAAAGTAACTTTCTGGAGGTTTAAAGTAATGGATTCATTGACATTTGCTGCAAATGCGGAGTTTATAGAGTAGAAAATAATATATTACACATTTGCATTTTGGTTTTGAATAGAAAGCATGAAAAGTCATTATTGTAGAGAATATTGATTCTATTCACCGAGTGTCTTTCTTGCAAAGCTATTATATTGAGGATTTTGTCTATTTTCCTGGCAGATAAATGCTTGTCTATAAGTTATGCTTTCTTTCAGCTAAGTTGTGCCATGGCCTGCTGAATATAGCAGTTTAAAGTTTACTGTCATTTGAAACATTACATACGTTCATATATTAAAGGTTTTAGTGAGACTGAAGCATAAAAGCATAGTGCAGGTATTGTCTTGATTCGTTTAGTCACAGACAATGCAGGGGTCATTAATCAGTTTAATGTGACTTCAGGGGCCCCGTATCAAAATGAGTCTGGACTGAAGTACTCTGGTTCTTCTTTTGAGAAAAGTTTGGCTTAACGGTTCACTTTGATCTCCAAGAAATTTAGATTTAGACTTTGTTGACGTCTCATCCAATAAGTCTGATAGTAAAGATCTACTCTAGGAGTTACTCGAGAAGGACAGCCATCATTGATCCTTTCATGAAATACGTACAAGCTTTTTGAGCATTAATGGCAAAAACGTGTTTGTTTTCACAGTCTTTGTTCTGTGATGCAAACTCACAAGTGTGCTTTAGTTTCTAAATGCCACTATAATTGGACAATTTATCATAGCTGATCACTGTCAGATCTTGAGAGATGTTAAGACAAATGCGTAGGAATGCAGCCAAACAGAAGCCGTTAGCCGTGACTGTGGTCTATAGACCTGTAGTTTCGCTCATTTTTCTTTTGCGGCTAAACAATAACAAACAAGAAATCAATGAAGTCTGGTTGTGTCAGAATGAAGGAATTTTTCAGCAGATGTAAAAACTTCGTTTGCCGAACTAACTTTGATTTCCCGTGTGCACTCTGTGTCACCTCTGGACGAAAAGTTAATTGAATTGAGCTGAGGATATGAGTTCTGGTGAAATGTCTTTTGTAAGGTGTCTTCCCTAAGGTTTTGAAATTCATTTCTGCGAAGCTATTCCTTCTGGTGTCGTTTTTTGTGTTTTCCTACACTTATCGCTGTAACCTTTTTCCCCATTTTAAACAGGGATCAAAGGACAATGCCTCAGAGAGATTCTGGACATGCTATGCCAAAATAAATATTCTTCCGACTTCAGAGAGAAGAGAAGGGCAGCGCTCTTGCATTTGCGTGCATTACAGATTTAGCCTTCTGTTTATGTGAGCTAGAGTAGCTAATGATCACTCTAAATATAAAGTGTGCCATGCTTTAATGAGCAGGCAATTTTCTATTTCAATAAGGCAAGAGGCAGAAAGTCTTTTGAATATTAATTTCCTGCAAGAAATGTCCAACAGTCATACAGTCAGTCATACAGATTGGCTGCAGAGTGCGACAAAAGAAGGAACACTTAAACTCAGCATGTATACCCTAATAAAACCAGGATGCTTCTATCTCATCCAATCATAATGCATATTCAACCTATGTGTCCATTTAAGGTGTCCAACTAGCCTATGTCCCCTAGATGCATTTCTGAGTAATGCAAATTATTTTCTTAGAAGCTAGGTATAAAATAGCATTTCTTGTCTCATGTTTGTCTTGCACACACACACACACACACACACACATTAAATACTTTTCCTGTTATCTCTCAGCTCATCAAAAACTCAAGCATATTGATGATGAAGCATTCTATAGTAGAGTAAAGAAAAAAAATTTCAGATAATAATACAATTTCCTCCACAAGCAGTATCTTTCTTGAATTTAGTTTTCTTTTAGCATTAGAGATCATATATCACTTCCTACTGTACACAAAGAGTCATTTTATTGAATAGTGTTGCGCACAGCCTTGTATTCAATGGCGCCGTGGATAGATTTAATGCAGGAAATGCTAATGGAGTGGCAGAAATATCAAAACAACAATTATGCAAAAAGCTCCCTCTCACGATGGTTATTGTAACCCGTGTGTGCCAATGTGATCGTAGTCATAGATAAATTTAGGTGAGTTTGTGTAGAAGCGAGAGCAGTGCAATTATCAGCTTGGGTTTTGAATGGCAGATGCAGTGGTGGCGGTAATGGCAGCTGCGCTGGAGCTCCTCACATTATCAGCAGAAAAGGGAGGGGAAGAGAGATGTTCACCAGTGCCTAAGCTCTGCCAGCTAATTGTGTTTATTCCCCTTAATTTGTCCCGAGTGCTAAATCGGTGCTCTTCAGCTCATAGTGGGTGCAATTTGTCTGGTGGTTATAAAAGAATGAGTGCAGTGTCTTTGAAACGAGCTCTTTTGGTCTTAATGCGACTGTCTCATGCATCCACATGCACGTCCAAGCAGAAGGAGCCAAGGCCTCTCTGTTCAGCCACGGTTGCCGCCTTACTCTACAACCCAGGGGACAACCGGTCAGTCTGGCGGAATTATCCAGCACTTGTTCAGACGAGTTCCTGAGTAAATCGCAACATTGTCCATGACAAGCCTTGTTGAAGATGAGGAATAGCCTCTGCTGGTAAATTATATTAACTCTCTGGCCTATGTTGCCCATTCTGTCCAACAGGTTAACGGCAAATCCAAGATAAGACGCCAAGCAACCCACTCCTGCTGACGGGATTGATCCATCTCGCTGAAAGTTTAATTTCATCTCACGCTTGGCTGGTTGCCTACGTGACGCTGCAGGACTGATCATCCGGTCTCTGGGCTCTCAGTACTGCGGCGGTGCTGATAAAGCCAAAAGCTACTACCTTCTCCCCACTCACCCTAGCAAGGCCTAAGCTTAAAGCCCTCACCGCAAGACTGGATTTCAAACCAATGATATGCTCCGCTTGTTCTAATGCCACTGTGATAATGTGTTCATTACGGTAGAAGGGTGTTACATCCGTGTTATACCCGCCATCCAACCTCCACCCCTCTCTCTAGCCTCGATATGTTTGGTCATTTTATTGGGGGCACTTGTTGTTTACCCCCCACCATGGTGATTTTTCTGCTTTCTGCTCTTTAAGTATGATGACCAGCTGGCACTCCGGGTTGATGGGCGTCCCGCCCAGCTTTAGACAATGCAGATCTGTCATAAACACGCCTCACCTTGGCTTCAGTCTGAGTTATGACCCCTCCGAGGGTTGTGGAGACCCGTCCCCACCCTGTTCTCCATGGCTGGAGGTCAAGATGCCATCTGTGATTGGTCTACTTATTCTCCACTTTGGCTCGGTAGTTTACAGACCCCAATGAACCAGATTAAAGGGTTGGATCTTTGTTTGATAGACTTGGAGTGTTTATGACCTTTCTCTGGGGCAACTCCAATTGGACTCCAAAATACCTTCAAGTCATTAAGTGGAACCAAATCAATAAAGACAGTGAATCCAAGGTAGATTCCTCTTGAATATCTTAAATATCCCATTTTCCAAATGTCCTGGTACTAGCTTAGTGATGTGTGCTGGTTTAAGATGGTTATCAGGGGTCTTGCTTGGTGAAGCGTAGGAATTTGTTGGGGCATAGACAGGATGCTGGTTCGGTAGGCCTACGGCAGGTTTTGTTTGGGACCAAGTAGAGTTGAAGGGGTTTATAGTGACCCTATAGAAATCTCAGGGCCCAGTTAAGGGGGCAGTTTTCAGGATGAGGGGCTTTTTCATGTGCTAAAAGCTGCTAATCCGCTGCCCTTTGTATGGGAGCAGAAAGCTCGGGGCAATATGGGAAAGCCTTGGCTTTTTCAGAGCCCGGCCTTTTGTTGTCATTTCGCCCAAATCAGGGACATCTGTTAGGATCGGGGGTAGATTCCCAGCTGACGGAGGGGAACGGGGTTGGAGGAGGAGGAGGAGGAAAGGACAAGATACATTGGTGGGGGTGGGAATGTTTGAGGGCTGATGAATGTGTGTAATTGTTTGTAATGCAAGCATGAAAACACGGGCCTCTGGGAGCTGAAGCCGTATTTGTATGCGTGTGGACAGAGGGGCCTTGTAGTTATGAAACAGTCAGTCAAGGGTAGATGGGGTTAAACACAAGTAAATACCTGCCTGTCAATGCAAGCCATGCTCCCTTAATTAGGAATGACATAATGGTTTGACAGCAGAGAAACGGAGAGAGCTATAGCCTCTAACTAGCACAAATGTCAACATGTGATTAAGCTCTGTTGGAAACTCATTACATTCCTGAAACGCGGCTCTGTTTTTCAATAAAAATCACATCTCTTTTTGTTCTAGTCAGTGCTGAATTAGCATGAGTGATCTCACTCAAGTACCGTTTTTCTATTTGCATTTGTGCATTACGAGCGCATCAAATTCAAAGACTTCCAATGGGTCTCACGAAAATGCATCCAAGTTGAATTTCACACCAAAAATATTCTGCATAAAGAGAATGAAGTTTAATGATTTAAATGCCACATTTCCATCTAAATTCCTGTTACTATATTTCTTTTTTAAGAAAAAGTATTTATTTTGAGAGTCAAGTCACCTTTATTTACATAGCGCTTTTAACAATACAGATTGTGTCAAAGCGAGTGATTATTATTGCTTCAATATTGCAGTAAATATTGGTTTTTATTTTTATGTATTTACCATGAAGTATAATGTTACCTTGGCAACTAGATGAAATAAAATGTAAAAAAAATTTTCTATTAAATATTTGATTTGATTTTAGTTAGTGTTTATTAGTAATGAATGATTTATTTATTTTAATGCTTTTAGTTTCAGTTAATATTAAAAACCCTGATGAGAATTTAGGCAAACGTGCTTAATTGCCATAAAAATAAATAAATAAATATTTTAAGTAAAAAAATATCCATACAATTTATAATGTTCTTGGACAGGTTTTATGAGATTCACAATAATTTTTTTAAAATTACTATATTTATCCTTCTCAAAGTGAAAGTCTATGATTATTAACCGTTCCAACTAAATGATTTTAGATTTTGCTTAAAGCACAGAAAGCTAAAGGTGGAAAAACAGTATGTTCACTCCTGCGTGGCATTTTCAGTTTGAGCCTCTGTAATTATAGCTGTATTGTGTTCTTTGAGTGAACGAGGATGCGTTCAACACGACTGAGCCGGGGATGCTATGGATTCAGCGTCAACGGGGCGTAAAAGAGCGAGTGCGAGGGAGTTCACTCGCTCTGTCTCTTCAAGCGAGAGAGAGAAAGATGATTTGTTACGCGCACAACATCCCCTAACCCTGCCCTCCTGCGATATGACATCCTGACGTGTAAATACAAGGCCTGCAGGACGCCGACTGATAATATCATTAACTCTGATTTAATTGCAGCATTGAGACGCCACCTGAAGATGTTTATTGTATTCGTGAGCATTCGTGCTAGCTTTCTTGTGTACCTTCACATTTGTAATCACCAAAAGCCTCCTGCCATTGAAAACGTAATTGGAAAGTCAGATAAATTGAGATAAACAAATCAATATGCACAAGTAATCCATTTTAAAAGACCAACCGCCTTTGGGGGAAAATACCGACAACCTGCCAATGAGTCTGATATTGCGAGTCCAGGGCCTGTTTCATAAAACAAGTTTAGCAAATAAGCCAGGTTTATTTATAAAGAACCTTGGAAAGATGCCATGGATGTTAAAGGTATTCATGGAACCATTAGTGCCAAAAATGCAAAAATATATATAAATATTTAAAATAAAAATATTATATTTGTTATTAATTAATCTTTATAATTCTTACGATTTTTCAAATTAAAATTGTATTGTATTTAATCTTAGCTAAATTCAACATGTTTTTTATAAAAAAATAAATAAGATTGTATTTTTTTTTTTTTACTTTTTTGTCAAATAATTTTTAGTTTCCTATTTAAATGATTTAAATTTCATATTTATTTATTTTTATTTGTTTTATTATATATTACATGGTTAATTGTTCCTATCTTTAATAAATCATTTAATCAGTTTTCACTTTAATTTATGATTTTTTTTTTCTTAAATATATTAGTGTATTTACAATATTTATTGTATTGTTTTTTTTCTGTTAAGTGGCTAATTGTTTGTTCTTAAATAAATAATAAATAAATACCTTGGTCTGTACCATGTGTACATTAAGATTAATTTTTAAATTATTTTTAATTTATTATTTTTATTATTTAAATTAATTATTTATTATTTAATTAAATTTTATTTTATTTTATTATTAATTTAATATTTTAAGTTTGTAAAGATAAGTTTGTTCTTATCTTTAATAAATAACTAAATAATTTGGTGTAGAAACAGTTGTCATTTAGAAAGAAGCTTCAAAATTAATTACAAAGAAGCAGTAAGTAACACATTCAATTAAACCTCTTTTGTGTTTTTTTTTAAGTAAAAAGACTGAAATGTTTTTTTCTTGTAAAATGAACTCCAATAATCTTTGGTTTACTTCGAAAATAGTTTTTGACATTATATTATCATGTTTAGCATGTGTATGTATGCTTCCATTCCACTTGCCAATACGTCACGTTACACAAGTTGCTAATTAGCATTGGTAATGTCATTTTTGTGTGTCTCTCATCTGCCTCTTTACCTTGAGCATGAAATGTGTACGTTGCACAAACTCTATTAGCATCTGCAGCTTTCATACACGAACTAGGCCTATATGCTGTAAATCACTGCGCTCTTGTTCTCAAAATAGTTGGCAGAGAGACGTGCTAGTAATTCGTAGCAGAGGCCAGTCTTGTTTGAGTTTAGCGCGGCGGGTTTTGAAAGTGATGGATGGCCGTCGCGCCCTTTGTTTATCTCCCCAGATATCTGTATCCTAAAATGCATGAAAGATCTGAGAAATCAAACTAAATGTATTCAGCTGAGAGCCAAAGGTCAAGCTAACATGTTTGTGTGTGTGTGTGTGTGTGTGTGTGTGTGTTTGTGTGTTTG
>NW_015633578.1:277167-290021 GCF_001515625.1 Sinocyclocheilus rhinocerous
ATTAATCTTTATAATTCTTACGATTTTTAAAATTAAAATTTTATTGTATTTAATCTTAGCTAAATTCAACATGTTTTTTATAAAAAAATAAATAAGATTGTATTTTTTTTTTTTTACTTTTTTGTCAAATAATTTTTAGTTTCCTATTTAAATGATTTAAATTTCATATTTATTTATTTTTATTTGTTTTATTATATATTACATGGTTAATTGTTCCTATCTTTAATAAATCATTTAATCAGTTTTCACTTTAATTTATGATTTTTTTTTTCTTAAATATATTAGTGTATTTACAATATTTATTGTATTGTTTTTTTTCTGTTAAGTGGCTAATTGTTTGTTCTTAAATAAATAATAAATAAATACCTTGGTCTGTACCATGTGTACATTAAGATTAATTTTTAAATTATTTTTAATTTATTATTTTTATTATTTAAATTAATTATTTATTATTTAATTAAATTTTATTTTATTTTATTATTAATTTAATATTTTAAGTTTGTAAAGATAAGTTTGTTCTTATCTTTAATAAATAACTAAATAATTTGGTGTAGAAACAGTTGTCATTTAGAAAGAAGCTTCAAAATTAATTACAAAGAAGCAGTAAGTAACACATTCAATTAAACCTCTTTTGTGTTTTTTTTTAAGTAAAAAGACTGAAATGTTTTTTTCTTGTAAAATGAACTCCAATAATCTTTGGTTTACTTCGAAAATAGTTTTTGACATTATATTATCATGTTTAGCATGTGTATGTATGCTTCCATTCCACTTGCCAATACGTCACGTTACACAAGTTGCTAATTAGCATTGGTAATGTCATTTTTGTGTGTCTCTCATCTGCCTCTTTACCTTGAGCATGAAATGTGTACGTTGCACAAACTCTATTAGCATCTGCAGCTTTCATACACGAACTAGGCCTATATGCTGTAAATCACTGCGCTCTTGTTCTCAAAATAGTTGGCAGAGAGACGTGCTAGTAATTCGTAGCAGAGGCCAGTCTTGTTTGAGTTTAGCGCGGCGGGTTTTGAAAGTGATGGATGGCCGTCGCGCCCTTTGTTTATCTCCCCAGATATCTGTATCCTAAAATGCATGAAAGATCTGAGAAATCAAACTAAATGTATTCAGCTGAGAGCCAAAGGTCAAGCTAACATGTTTGTGTGTGTGTGTGTGTGTGTGTGTGTGTGTTTGTGTGTTTGGTTTAATTGTTTGTTCTTGTCTTTAATAAATAAATAAGCATAAATAAATATAAAATAATTGCTTTGGATTTAGTTTGTACCATGTGTATATGTTCAATTCTGTCAGTTCAGTTTTTCAAATAAAAAAATATATGTATTTTTAGTATTTTACTTTTTATATTTTAAGCGTTTATGTATGTTTAGATGTTTTATGTTTGAATCTTTAATAAATAGATGAGTAAATAAATATAATACATATTTAGTATTATGTGTAAATAATAAAATCTGTCAATAATTTTTTCCCCCAATAATTAAAAATTAAAATTAAGGTTTTAAAAATATTTATGTATTTACAGTTTTTTATATTAGGGTTCAATTATTTGTCTTATTTATCTTTTATAAGTAAATAAATATATATATAATAAATTACATTTTGTTTATCTGTACTGTGTATATGCAAAAAAATTCAAAGTTTTTGTAATATATATTTTAAGTGTCTATACTTGTTTGTTTATATCTTAAATAGATAAATATAATAAATACCTTGGATTTAGTCTGTACCATGTGTATATGATTAAAAAATCCACTCAGTTCCAGTATTTTATTCCAAAAGCGGTTCTTGACTCCCAAACCCGGTGTTGTTTAGAGCGTGTTTTCTCGGTGAACCCTTTTAATGATGACTGCAATGTCTCCTGACAGGAGTTTTGAACACAAGACAAAATCAGCAACGAATTCTATAAAATCAGCAAGCATTCGTGTCCGAGGAGCGTCAGCAGGCCTCCGAAAAACAGCGAATCGATTTCTGCACCCATGCCAAACATGCATCAGATCTAAACACACACACACACACACACTCTCTCACACACAAGCACTACAAAGGGTCATTAAAAGGAAATTATTAGCTTTCATTAAATATTATATATAGTTAATTATTCTATATAGCTATATAATTATAGTTATTTATATATTTATTATTTATATATCTTAAAATATAAAATAACAATAAATAATTAAACTTTAATAAAATTAAATTGTTTAATATTAAAGCATTTGATGCATATTATTTTTTAAAAAGTACTAAATATAGTAAATTAAAAGCAATTCAAAATGTAATTTTTTTTGGTACTTTTCAATATTCCATATGTTTATAATCAATTTATCGAATAGGAAAATATACAAAATAAGACTAATAATTAAACATTAAATTGTTTAATATTGATGCATGTTTCTATATTATTTAAAAAAAATTTTTTAATAATTAATACAAAATGTCAATTTTTATTGATTTAATTACTAGCTTTTGGGGTACTTTTTAGTATTCACTATGTTTATAATCAGCTTTTTTGGCTATATCTACCATCTTGGAAGTATTTTTTTTCAGGGGGTATGTTGCAGTGCATTCTGAGGTTTACTGCCAAATATGCAAGTGATACTGCCTTCAAATGTGGCCCAATAGCGTAATTCCGTTTGACGTAGCTTTAGCTCTGTTACCGTGCTATCAAGCGTTCAGGAGTGTATGTCTGGTGGCAGAGGAATAGATTCACTCTCTCATGGGCATCCGGCTGGTTTATTACAGTGTGACCAGTGAACAATGGCTGTATACGTGCCATTTATCTGTTTGTGTCCTCCAGCGATGTCCAGCTCACCGCTCATCTGCAGCACGTCACACAGATGTCCACTCCATTATCAGAGCGCCACCCATGTTCTGTCACCTCCTAATTAAAGGCTGTCTAAATTGAGCCCCGGGCACGCGGCGGCCTGTAGTTTGTCCTCGTAAGCTAAATAAAGTCAATGCTGGGATGAATCGATACACAAGCACTACAGGCACTTTCCACCAAAAGAGGGCTTGAACCTTTAAAATGCCACTTTATTTTCTTTTTCAACAAGAGGAGGCGTTGAACTTTCAGAAAATGTTGTTGAAATGAAATAATGAAAATAAATGTAATAACTTTAATAAAATTATTCATTATTTAATAAATGTTTAAATATTATTTATTATTTATTTAAAAAAATGTTTAATTTAAAACCAATTAATATAAAATGTCAGTATGGGTATCAAGACTTTTAATAACTTGTATTTCACATAAATTAAATAAAAAACGTTTGTTTGACCATTTAGCTTGATGAATGCAAGGAAAATTTACATGAAAATACATTTTTTAATAGTATTGCATTAACTTTATAAATATGTAAATATTTTTATCAATATTTAAATACATACATTTATTATAAATATTTAAATATTATTAATTATTTACAGAATTACATTTCGTTTAAATCTAATAATAATGAATACAAAATGCCAGAGTGAGTATCAGGAATTCTGATAAATGTATAGTTCTCATAAATTAAATCAAAAACATTTGTTTGGTTGTCTCCTGCAATCATTTGGTTAAAAGGTTGAAATCTTGACAAATGCAAAAACATAGGACAATTTGCATGAAAATAACATTAACAAATAAAACTAATTTAATAAAATCAACACAACTTAAAATAATGTTATTAATCATATTATATTAATTATAAATATTTAAATATTATTAGTTATTTAAAAAAAATGCATTTTGTTTAAACCTAATAACAGTGAATACAAAATACAATTTTATATTGACTTAGTGTAGATTAAGGTCTTTCTAGTTGCTTGGTTTGTTGTTTATATATTTGTATTATATATATATACATATTTGTTTTACCATTTTTTCTTGCCATAACTTCAGTAAAAGGGTTGAAAGCTTGAGATTGACAAATGCAATTTCTGCAAAGATTTGAATAAAGTCATTCAAAGGCTCCAAATTATGTCACAATTGCATTTAATAGTTCCTGCTCCTGCGCTTTTTTTGCTTTAAAACGTGAAGAGACACCAATTTGTACCCTGTTTGTGTGAAGAGCCGGCAATAATCTATGCGTCATGATATTTTAGGGCTGATTCATGAGAGGTGCATTAGGACGACATTGAAAGAGAGAGTCCAAACAGTCTCGCTCGACGTGCTTTGCGTACATTATAAGATGATGAAATGATCTGAGTGTGTGTGCTGCTTGTTGTTTATGTGTGTGTGTTGTTGTTGTTCATGCGTGTGCGTGTGTGTCGGCGCAGGGAACAGCGTGTGAGCTGGCGGGGAGTTCCGGTCTGTGTGGAATGAGGAGGCGAGCGTGTGGCTGTATGTGATGCACTCATATCCGCCCAAAAGAAGGAAAGGAAATGCAGAAAAACACGTAATGAGAGAAAATAGAAATCACAGTCCATTAAAATGGCCACTGAATATGTAAAAATACTTTAAAAAACTCGACTTTTACAGTCAGGATGACGCAGTACAGTTGCTAATGTGGTCTAAAAAGTGGCGCCAGGCACCAAATGGATGGTGTCGTCCCGGTCTCGTTTGTGTCAGATGATGGAATATGACAACCTCTGAATTGTACATGGCAGTTAAATTAATCCTAGCACTCCTTTAGAGCCTAGATACATGAATTAGCAATTACCTCAAAATGTGTGTCCTTATGTTTGGTGCCAATAAATGTATTCACCTCAGCTAGGTTCGCAATGAACACCCTTATTCTCTTAGCTAAAAATGTTAGCTCTACCAAAACAACAAGATCACAGTATCTTGTGACTCAAACACAGGGGCTTTGACAACTCAGATGATTGTAATTTGCACAAGTTAATATCTTTAACTTAAGTGTCTAGTGAACTCTGTTACCCATGAGGACACCGCAAAGGTTTGTGATGCTTTTTCAGACTCCAAATAAGGAAGTATCCCATGTATGTTTCATGTTGTTCGGCAGCTTTCATGTGGCTCCTCGACTGTTTCTTCCCATGCAACCATCTGAGGCTGGCTTTGATGTCCGTTGATATGTTGTGAGAAGCTCCATGCGGGACATCAGATGCTTCAAGCCGGAAAGTTCTAACATCTCAGGGAAGCAGCATGGTGGCTTCCTAAACATTTCTGTGGGTGAGGTGAAAATTTGGGGATTGTTGCGCGCAACTGGAAAAAGTAAAATTAGCCAGAAAAACTAGCCAGTTTCTTATGGAAATGTGCATTTTGGAGCTCAAATTGTTATTATGGTTGGGAAAAGTGTGAATTTTGGAGTGTCCCAAGACCGCTATTAAATAAATTATGATTAGCACAGGTGTCCCGCAGGGTTCTGTCCTCTGTCCTATTGTGTTTCACTTAAAATTATATTATAGTGGCTTCTAAAAGTGAAGCACGACTAGTGATGTTTTATTTATCTTTGTTCTGAAGCAAAATACTCCTCAAATATGTGTTCACTAAAAACTTCCAGCATAACGGCAATAATAAGGAGGGCTATTGATTTTCCTCCACTCTCTTCGGCTTGTTTTTCTTTATTTTGCCTTTGGATTCCAGCTCAGTGCGGTCGGCTCTTGCACAACCCGTTGTGAGGTTTCCTCCTGCTTCTTGGATGCTGTTCAAGCTGGAAAATAGTAACATGAGTGAAATTAGATTACAGCTACAGAGATGATGCTCATTTAAAAGGCATGAAAGTAGGTATATATCAATGGATTGCTTTGTCCTAAAAGAGATTGCACCTTTTAAAGATATGAACCTCCGTTGTTGAGAAGGGTGCTGCTGGCATAAACACACACGCTTGTCGCACACACATGGTTTCATGCTTATATTTTCATTTATAGTCAGTGCCTTTTTTCCAGATTTAAAGGCCTATGTCTTCTTTTTTGAGAGATTAGTGTTGAACCATTTGGCTCATTTTTTTTTTTTTTTGTGCACTATGCAGTTTGCAGTTAAATGCAATGAAAGCATGAAGCATGTTAGCACGGTTGCAGTAACCAATGTGTGAACAATGAATTTGTAATTTTTATATATAGAGCTATTTATGGTTTCATTTTTTTATTTAATTTTATTTGAATGCGTCTGGCTAATATTGGAGGATTGAACGCATTTAACTTTTTCAGTCTTCTCTTTCCTACTATCAGAATTGCAGTTACGAGCTTCATTCGGGTTTCTAGATGATAAATATCAAAGACGGCTGACATTTGCCCTCTTAAATTCAGTTAGCAATGAGCAACAGTACGGATAAGCCTGGCAGATGAATATTAATCTCTTTTCAGTGAATGTGATCAGAATCACTTTGCTTTTAAAGTCATCAGAACGTAGAGACACGTTTTCTGGATTACAGCAAATTATCAGAGGCGGACAAAGCAAATGTGAAATTGAAAAGTGCTAAATCCGACTATTATAAAAGGGTACAAACCTTTGGTTAGTCCATGTATTCCTGGCACGTTGGTCTTTGATGCTTGTGTGGGAAATACGGGTTCAATTTAAGCCTGCTTCTTGTTTTGTTTCTGTGCCCCGTGGCTCTTTCCTGTAGTGTACTTTCACTAGTGGCAAAAGTTCAGAAATCCTTTGTCTTCTCAACAGACAAGTCAAGGTACATGGAAGTCAAGTGTGTCATGAAAATAGCTAAAGTACTTCATGCATATTTAATCTAGGCCGGTGTCTGAGATGGAGTTTGTGAGTATACGTGTGTGTGTGTGTGTGTGTGTGTGTGTGTGTGTAAGGGTTTTGTCCGGCTCCAGTATAGATTTCTGTCATGGTCTCCTTTGCGGATACTGTTTCTCTATAGACAGGCAAAGATTCACTGCAGCTCAGCTGACATGCGGGTCTTTAATGCTTATAGATGCATCCAGTTACCCATGCAAATTGATGCTAGTTCAAAAAGAGGCACATTTTTGACCCTGGACCACAAAACCAGTCATAAGGGTCAATTTTTTGAAACTGAGATGTATACACCATCTCAAAGCTGAATAAATAAGCTTTCCATTGATGTATGGTTTGTTATGATAGGACAATATTTGGCCGAGATACAACTTGTTAATGTCATTGTATGTCATTGTGATAATTTAGGTAATAACTTGCTCTAAAACTCCTTTCCTTTTTGGTTGACGTCAGGAATCAAGTTTTCAACCCTTCCCTATAACCATCTGGCTCTATTCTGTTATGTTAACACCATTTTTCAAAATCTAATAAATTCCCGATGGATAAAATCATGTCTGCCCTACATTTTCTCTGTTAAATGTCTAGTTTAGTTCAGAAACCCATTTGCCAAGTTGAAGGGGCTTCAAATACTACAGTATCTTGAAAAGTTAGTACACAATCTTTTTGGGCTCATTAAAATTGTTTTGGAGATGCAAGGGTGTCGTTGCAAACTTGTTTTCCACACATTGCTAGTCCCCCATGTATCTGTCCTAAAACACAACCCTTTTCGGCTTCTTGTACCCCAACAAGACAATTTCCAGCTTATGTTTGTTGAGGTACAGCCTAGGATCCATTGTTTACATAATGTTCAATTGTACCGTGGAGTCATTAATCAGTTTGGGGCCCAGCTGCCTCCGAGTTATTTTTATTTCCCAGCAGGCCTCTAGAGTTCTTTCAGGGCAACCCTGCTTTTTATTCTAGACGCCCCTTCAGCACTACTGCCAACTTTACCGCCAGCCCTGTCTATATATATACGTTCACCTCTTCTTGGAGGCTTTGAAGTCCCCATTCATGCTTCTTAAGCACCCTTCAACTTCAGAGTCCAACGGCAGACAGGAAGTCATGTGGCCCCTTCTCTGCGGGTCACAGGGAATGCCAGGATTATTCCCATGATGGACAGTTAAAAGAGCAATTGCCAAGTTGGCGACGAGGGTAGAGTGATAAGCAGCCCTTCGGCATGGACTTTTTTCTGTAGTTGCCATGGAGAGCGCCAACTCAGCCCGACCTTTGACCGGGCACTTGACTGAAACCAGACTGTAAGTCTGAACATGTGGGTGGAGTTTCAGCACCCTCCCATAAACACTATTAGAAACATCATTCTAGTCTGAACTCTCCTATATGAAGGTGCTGTAAATTATAGAACATACTACCCAGAATAGCGAGAGAAAAAAAAAGCCCTTCCACTCCACATCCCCATGTTTTTTTTCTACTTCCACCCCATCAGCTCAGTGTCAAACCGAGTTCTCCACAGTTACGGGGCTAAAAGTGAGTTTTCCCAGTCCCTCTATTTTTAGCCTTCGCCTCGGGTGGAGATGAAACAGGAGCTGAAGGAATAGGAGGAATTTGGGTTTTTCAAGAAGCCATCATTTCATTTTTTTTCTCTCCCATAATCTGCCAATACATGCCTATTGTTTTCATTTTAGCCACTGCTAAAACTGCCAATTCCTTCAACCAGGGAATTCCCAGAGTATGGCGACTGCTTTCTCCTTATGGCATGCACAGTCCAGCTGGAGCGTCTACCTTTTTTGCTAAGCTGTTGTGAATTCCCATGGTGTCCTGGGGTCACATCAGGCTAGACAGTTCTGTCAGGGGTCATATCCTGTGTAGTTGAAAACTAAACGCCAGTGTGGCATTCTTCAATGTGCAGGGTTGTGCATTCTACCTATAAGTCTCCTCTCCTTGTAGCTGTTCATAAACAGCCATGTTTTGTATGTATTAATTTTGTTTTTATCAATCAATGTTGTCTCGATTCCTGGGGAGATCCTATCCGCCACTCCTGTCTGTGCTGAATGTGAAGTGAGCCACTTGACTTGCAAATGGATGCAAACGTGAGTGGGGTATCGTGCTTGGGTAACTGAAGAAGGATCATTGATGCCTCCCATAGGCAAAGATTTATTGGTGGCTCCCGGCTCTCCAGCGGACAAGTCAGCCATACCCCTTTTGTTCTGTGTGAGTGTAACCTGCAAACTCCCACCTCAGGATTTAATGGAACTTCCGGGAGACTTGCCATTCATGGTACAGCGACTGCTATGCCGCTCTCAACAGCAGCCTTAATTGCTTTCAACACGGTGGTCGTTTAGTTAAAACAAGCTGCTGTCAAGGAACATCCTAATACATTCGACCACACAGCTCATGCAGGCTAATCTCCGCCACCGCATTACCACCTTCTCGAACCTACAGTAAAATCCCAAGCAAGGCGCCTTAGATTACCTTTTAGGCCCAGGGAGCTGATGATGAAATAACTGTGTTAAGCTAGCGTGAAACTTCCAAACCAAGACTCCCCACCTCGGCAACAAGCTCTAGCCTAAATGGACCCCTGCAGCTTGAACCGTCTGTTTGACATTGATACTTCTCAGTACATAATTGATATTCACCTGTCTCCTCTTAGATGAGGGTTAGATTAAGGTTAAAACCGGAGGGTTTCAAAATGCCGTCCTTAGGTTTATAGGCAGAAGGTTGAAATGGCAAATCAGCTGAGATTGTCACCGTAATGAATTCGTCCCTAGCCGTAAAACCTCTACCCATACATTAACCTGCTCTTTAAAGGTTAGTGCACGCCCTTGTTCCAAGGGTACGGAGCCACCGCTAAGTGCGCCATGCACATAATGTTGTCATTGCTGTAGCGTGCTCCAACTAGCCTGATTATGTCCATCATATTGTGTTTATGAAAAGATATTTCTCTCACAGTGGTGGCTGATTAGCTAACTAATTGTTAGCGGCATAAAGGGAGGCCAGGCTCTGACGTTGGCATGCGGAGAGTTGCGCATAACAGTTCCACTCCCACACTCTCATTAAAATACCGTTCGGAGACGGGTTATTTATTTTAGCTGTAGAATGCTGGGAAGGGGGCTGCCTAGCACAGGGAGGAGAGGTAGTTTATGTCGTTCGAGTGGACAGCTGACTGCGGTTATTCCATGTTGACACGGAATGTGGGATTTCGTTTTCGCAAAGCCACTTCTGCAATAATAATTATCCCCGCTGCAAGCTAATGAGAGCGATGAGTAAACAAAAACATCATGCATTGTCATTTCTGGAGGATGCTGATCTCTGAGGGGCTTTCTTTTCTAAGACAAGTCTTTCTTAGCACTGTCTTTTTTCTGTTATTAGCGGAAGCTAGTATGTGAATTATATAATGACTTTTAGGGTGGTTGACTTTTCTAGCACAGTTTAGCAAAGTTTTCTTGCACAATTTAGCACAGTCTTTTTTAGCTACATTTTGTGCAGTTTTCTAGCTTAGTTCAGGGTTTTATCACAGTTTTCTGCAACAGATTAGCATAGTTTTTTTGCCAGTTATCTGAAAGATTTAAATGTAGCTTGTTTGTACTACATTTGTGACTTCATAATAGTGATAATGATGGTACTTGTCACGTTTTTGTTAGTGTAAAAGAAAGCTTTTTGAGCTTTGTACTGTTGCTGCCTCCTCAGGAAAATATGACTTCTGTTAGCTAGCTTTTATTTTGCAACAAAAGAAACGGTTGTAATTACTGAAATTTTTTTTTTTTTTTTTAAATCTTTTTTGTCTGTGTGTAGGAATATGTAGTTTTTAGACTGACATTTTGTTTTGATTTTCTTGCCGAGGGTTTGCAGAAGATTCAGTTCTTGGATGTTTTCCCTTTTTTTTGGACAGAAAATAGGTTTCGTGAAACAGGCACCTTTTTGTCCGTTTCTTTCAACAACCCATCAGGCCTCTTTTGTGTGGCCGCATGCCTTCTGTTTGTTTATGTGTGCTTATAACATATTGTGTCTTTGTGACTGCCTTTCAATCGTGTGTGAGACTGAGAGCCCCCACTTACCGATTGAAGATTGTTTTCTCTAGCCGAGTGGTGGCTGAGTGAGAAATCTGGAGGGAAAGCGAGGGATGAGGAATGAAAGGGAGAGCGAGTGGGAGAATGTTAGAAAGTCAGGGCAGATGGACAAAAGGCCCAGTGTTATCGGCCCCAGCAGATCGGCCCCCAGAATGCCACAGCTGGTTCACATTTCCATGGGGAGCAATGGCGACTGGCCGCACTCCTTCTTATTGACCCCATCCTTTTCTCTCACACACATACTAAATCTGGCCCTTAGCACACACTCGCTGAGCTACGCTGCACCACAGACCCTGACTGTATTCAGAATGGAATACTAGCTTGCTCCTTACTACAAATTATGCAGTATTGCATACTAGTTTTTAAAAACTGCATGTTCAAAATGGAATTCTAGTTTATTCCTTACTGAAAATTGTTTTTAAAACTGCATGTTTAAAATTGAATACTAGCTTACTTGTTTCTAAAAATTGTGCAGTATATATTATACACTGCATACTAGATTTTAAAAATTCCACGCTCTGAATGGAATACTAGCTTACTCCTTACACAATTATTTTTGCAGTATATACTGTATACTGCACACTAGTATTTAAAGTTGTCTGTAACAGAACATATGCAGTCAGTGTTCTGGTATGCTACATTGTTTTCAGCAAGTGGGATCTAGAAATCATCTTTTACATAAAAACCCAAAATATTTCTAGAGGTTTCTTCTGCAGTATGCATACTATAGTATACATGCACAGTATGCTTTTCTGAAAAGTGCTTTTTCCTCAGTAATTCTGTGTTCTAGTAGCTTCATGACCAAAACAAAGTTAAATTGAGCCTCAAATAGAACTTAATTTTGGAGATCTAACAGAATGCTGTGACGGTTTATTGGGCAAAATTAAAGAAACGTTGAGTTTATTGGCTGTGCATTATGTGAATGTTGTTTTCACTAGTGTTTTTGTTGGGGCACATTCTTTCTTCTAAATCGACTTGCACATATAGAAAACTACCCTTAATATGGCCCGTTAGGTGGTACCTCTGTTTTCCAAGTGTATTTGTTCTAGTCTATCATCTTTACGTGACTCCAGACGAATCTGTTTTCATCCATATCCACCATGTAGTCCCTGCATGTGTGTAAACAACCCCCCGCCCGTGTGCTTACGGGGAATAGCTTGCTCTAGTAAACAGGGCTCCCTGCGTAGTTTCTCTCATGTGTGTTCCATACATGAGCTTATTTAATCCCACTCTGTAATCCCTACTGCCCGTCTGTTTGGCCCCTTGGGCCTTTTTACCATTCACATTCAAGCTCCTGCTCGCACAAGGCTGCACAATTCTTACCACCCCCACTTGATCAGGGAGGGAGAAAGAATGTTTTCCATGCAAGACTTGTGTGTGTGTGTGTGTGTGTGTGTGTGTGTGTGTATATATATATATATATATATATATATATATTGTCCAGTGGCGATTTTGAATAGCCGACCCAAATTCGATCCAGCTTGGGCCATTTTTGTCTTGAATATGAAAGATTTTTGTCAAAATAAATCACTTTTTATAAGCATAAACCTAACTTAATTTTAGATTGACTATTTTTAAACAACCATTTTTGCTGTTTTTTTTTTTTTTTACAAGTGTTGTTGTTGTTATAAAACATCAGACCTTTGTTAGATTTGGTCTGCTGAGCCTGTCTGGAACCCACATTTTTACCATGGGAATATGCTCAAGGTTGCTAGGCTTGGGAGAAAGCATCTCCCCTAGCAGGGTATGCTGTGGAAAGTTCTCCTTGGACTCAATATAATTTCTAAAGCAACAAATTCAACAATGCAGAGGTTTGCCAAGAAAATACATTTTGGAAAAGGCTTCTGCTTCTATTTTAGACAGAACTGGACAGCAGTAACAATACCCGGCTTGATATTCTGCATAAACATGAGTGTTTCAGAGTGAAACACAATCGCACATTCTCTCGTTCTTTCCAAACACGCAGGCAGGCAGCTCTTCCCTTGAGATGGCAGATCTGAGCAAGCCATATGGAGCAGGCTGCATCTTGCTGAGCACGTCTGACGACAGCCGAACAGCTTGGGCTGTACTGGAATGACAGCCTTCAGTTCTTTTACCAGGTTTTCCAAAACCTGCTTTTTTTGCTCTCTCCCACCCTCTTCGTTTTT
>NW_015633578.1:296588-316733 GCF_001515625.1 Sinocyclocheilus rhinocerous
GCACAGCGCATGTTAGCTTCTACTCTTCAGTAATCGTGTTGTGGTGTGTGTGTGTGTGTGTGTGTGTGTGTGTGTATATATATATATATATATATATATATATTGTCCAGTGGCGATTTTGAATAGCCGACCCAAATTCGATCCAGCTTGGGCCATTTTTGTCTTGAATATGAAAGATTTTTGTCAAAATGTTTCACTTTTTATAAGCATAAACCTAACTTAATTTTAGATTGACTATTTTTAAACAACCATTTTTGCTGTTTTTTTTTTTTTTTACAAGTGTTGTTGTTGTTATAAAACATCAGACCTTTGTTAGATTTGGTCTGCTGAGCCTGTCTGGAACCCACATTTTCACCATGGGAATATGTTCAATGTTGCTAGGCTTGGGAGAAAGCATCTCCCCTAGCAGGGTATGCTGTGGAAAGTTCTCCTTGGACTCAATATAATTTCTAAAGCAACAAATTCAACAATGCAGAGGTTTGCCAAGAAAATACATTTTGGAAAAGGCTTCTGCTTCTATTTTAGACAGAACTGGACAGCAGTAACAATACCCGGCTTGATATTCTGCATAAACATGAGTGTTTCAGAGTGAAACACAATCGCACATTCTCTCGTTCTTTCCAAACACGCAGGCAGGCAGCTCTTCCCTTGAGATGGCAGATCTGAGCAAGCCATATGGAGCAGGCTGCATCTTGCTGAGCACGTCTGACGACAGCCGAACAGCTTGGGCTGTACTGGAATGACAGCCTTCAGTTCTTTTACCAGGTTTTCCAAAACCTGCTTTTTTTGCTCTCTCCCACCCTCTTCATTTTTTACGGTACATTTTCCCCCTCTTCATAACCAAACAGATGGAATGATGGACTAGCATCACATGTTTAGCAAGCAAACACACTTATCCGCTGACAGCTCCATCCTGGCTTAACAATCTGCCTCATTCAAGCACCTCCCTAAATGATGCCACATAACCACCCTTAGCTGTTGTCCCAGAGTGCACTTGAGGGCCTAGAGTGCATGTATCAAGTGCACAAAGATTTGCCCGCCTCGTGTTCCCTCAGAGGAATAGATGATTGCAATAGCAATAACACAAGAGTGTACCCCTCGAACACAACATTTCCCTTTTGAGGGAGCCATTGCTTTGAGTCAAAATAATAACTAAGGCTACGTAAAGTTGTGTTGTTCTTTTTCATTTCATTCCCTCCTAGCACAGTTGGAGGTTCATCACTTGATGTGTTCAGCTCTTCTTCGGCACCTCCTCCTACCCGTTTCTCTGTAATCAGCAGACGCGCCGCACCAGGTGGCTGGACTAGAGAGACCAGGAGAAAAGAGCGTCACAGCTTCTTAATTTAAAGTATTCAAATTCCTTGCGAGTGATTTTGATTAAGTCGGCCCACACATTCCCGTTCACGCTCAGTGGGTATTAACTTGACTTGGGCTGTGAGAAGGAGAAGGGGGGCTTCCTAGCCTGTAATGAACAGAACAGCTCTCTGCTTCCTTGTACACACAAAGAAACTCTAGCCCAAAGTATCGATATTCGGTTTGAAAATAAAGTAGCTGTATCTAAGATAAGAATTAGAGTCTATTTGTCTGCATCTGATTATAGACCTCATGAGAGCTTTGAGTGTTCCATGGCTAATAGTAGGATCTCTAACAAGTCCTATAGTATTGGATTAGCTTTCCCACAATTTCACGTTTTCGGTCAGCGCTGCCAATTGTTACAGTAATGAAAAATTGATTGTTGTATAATCAGCCTGGCTTGCTTGCGGGAAAACGTTCCTCTGTCAATTCCGTTTGCCCAGTCAACCAATCACCGAGATCGATTCATCGGATTGACCCGATTGTGTTCTCTCACTCTCTGTACTTCCCTGAGCAGGGAAAGATTTAGGCCTGTTGTTCCATGAATGCGAGTCAATTGAGCGTTGTTGATGGAGGGGTTCTGCGAAAGGACAGAGAGAGGCTTCCGGTGTAGTGCTGTCATCCTCTTACCTGTTCGTTCCACCGACGTTTGTCATTTCTTTGACCGCTCGGACCCTCTGGACGAACTGGAGGCCGCGGGGTGGCTGATGCACCACAGCTAAGTCGAACTCTAGTGAGAGGTACTGTCTCGCAGCTCTGAGGGCCTGTCAGATCTCTTTAGAGATAAAGAAACTAAGGCGCCTCTTGTTCTCACGCTGACTACACCTCACACCATGCAGCGCTGACTTAATGCCTGATACAGTGTTGAAAAGGGCCAGTTGCCTGACACGAATGAAGTGCCCACAGGGTCGTTCATGGCACGCAATGCTGGCATCTTTTAATGCTGCTGTTCGTATTGTGTGCAAATGTAGGAGTTGAATGAATTTGTTTTTGATGGTCTTGCAATATTATTCCCAGCAAGTGTGGTTCCTAACAGGGAGCATAAGAATGTTGCGTCGTTAAAAAAGAGCTTTAACCAGCTGCTTGACCTCTCATCTTTGATCCCTCCTGCAGGTCTTCAGTTGTCCAAAGATGTAATAAGAACTTTTTTTGGGTGGCCAGGAAAGGATTTGTTGGGCATTGGTCGAGGTGCTTCTGATTCAACACAGCATCAGCGCTGAGACTCAGGGAACACTGCATGTCCTTCATGAGGTCGAACTCCAACAATAGCCTAGTGTTTCGATGCCTGTTTATGAGTGGTACTTTCATATGCGGACAGCGTAGTCTCTGTTTCCTCAGTGGCTCGTTCAGGGACACATCAGAATATCTAGCTGCCCAAGTTGAGGCTAACAATCCCTCTACCCCATTCCTATCCCTTACCCCAGTGAGTATGTGGGGGTCACCTCACCTCTGACCCCTCCTCCCATTCTACAATCCCTCCCTTGTGCAGCCCAGTCAGCGGGATTAGTGACATGGGAAAGCCGGACTGTGGTAGAGCTCCCGGGACTCTATTTGCCTTTCCTCCTTGCAGCTTTTATAATGGCCATAAAAAGTGGCCAGTTGTTACTCTCGAGCTGGGATGGAGGGAGGTGACAGACAGGAGACACAAACCCAAACCTGGCCATCTGTTTTCTGTCTTCAACACGTCTCTCTCTCGTTCTCTCGATTCAGCAGGCCGAGGGGAGGGAAACGCATCTACTCAGCCCAGTCATGAACCCAGGGACACTTACCTCACTCGCACACATTCACGTCTGCCTCAGTGCGCTTTCACCCGAGGCTCCAGTCAAGGTCAGAATGTGATTATACACTCCTGCACCCACTCACCACAGTGCTGTCATGTAATTACAGTGGTAAGGAGTCAATGTGCTTGAGCAAAATGGTTTTATTATGGTGAGTAAAGGGGCGAAAAAAATCTAAATTCCCCCATTTTGTTCCCACAGCCACCATTAGCGTGCCACTCTTCGCAAATTCGGTGCAGACCCTGTCGAGTGGATCTTGTATAAACAAGGTGACGAATTGACCCCTGGGTTGTTAATTAGCACAATGAATTTATTTCACTTAATGGTACTAGGGGGGCGCTGGCGTCCTTGAGGAAAGAGCTCTTAATCTGAACAGCTCCACTTGTGTAGTTCAGGTGCTGTTTGTGCAAACACAAACCCAGAACTGCCTCTCAGCATAGAGGAGGGTATGCTAGTCTGTTGCATTTACATTCAACAAAACTACCTGTGTTGTTCCGTTTAGCACCCAAACACCAGGATGCATTGTATCCCACCATCAGTAAAAGACAGGAGCTTGCATTCACGTTGGGATTCACCACGAGAACAGGATGTTGTTTGCAGCGTAGAGCACTAACATCCTGCCTGCGGCAGTGTGGTTACACCTAGCCTAAATGGATGCGCAGTGCTGGAATGCTAATGAAGCCCATCCACCCCGCCTCAGGCTGCGCCACCTATAACAGTGAGTGGCAGCGTAATTGTCCACCTTTGAAAGGAACCATCCCATCCTCCGTAGCAGCTGCCGAATCATAGGTTGCCAGCTTCTCAAATAACGATTTATTTACCTTGATTTGAATGATTCCATAATGCAATCCTGTAGCAACTATGCGGAGCTTCTATTTACCCAGCTAAGAAAAGTATTCAAATTTCCAAGAGGGCACCTGCGCTTAATGTAATTTTATTCCTCGCTGGGGTCTGGAATATAAATGCGCGCCTATGTTTCCGCCGCGGGGGTGGTCCTTGAAAAGCTCTTAGTTGGGTCTTAAAGGGCAGGAATTGCATGTAGATGGCTTGGCGAGAATCCAAAACGTAACGTCATTCTTCTTTCAAGGACTAATGCAGATCGCAGCCAGGCCGGATATGATTAAATTGGCTTTTCTGAAAGATACAGTTGAGCATGTCAAAGACTCAATGACCTGTCTTTTAGACAATGTGTCCTACACTGAAAATATCCTACTGCTTAACATAGCTTGCCTTTCCATTCTAGTGCACAATCAGGAAACTTGAGGGCGATGCTGATAGGCTAACCAACACTTTTGCAAACATTAAAGACTTAAGACTGAAACGGCTTCATGAGTGCTGTGTTGACATTCCTGCAGCTCAACTAGCAGAGCATGGCATTAGCAATGCCAAGGTCATGGGTTTGATTCCCAGGGAATTCAAATTTATACCTTGAATGCAATGTAATGGAAATGTTGACATATTTCCAGTTGAAACACTCCAGTGGAATACACTAAAAATGTACCGTATTAGTTCATCACAACCATTAAACATGATTTGTTATTGCTATTGCTAGTCGGTTGCAGGTAATAGTGGAGAGTGGAGACTTTCTCATTATAGAGAGTATTTTATTGGACAGAAATGTACTCGAACTGTCAGTCTTAAATGTGAATATCTTCTAAAGGTTTATTTTATCCCTGTGTAGGAGTATGTTAACAACACGTATAGATATTAGCCTCAAAGCTAACAGATATGAACTAAAAGCCACAAAGCTTTATGGGAGTGCCATGTTTGACTGCATTGCAGCGTGTCTGTTCCTCTCACAGAATTGAAAGGACTCTTGGATTTATCTCCTTGAAAGCACAAAGGTCAAATGTGCCACCTGGTTTTCTCAGAATGACATATCAGCGTGAAGCAGCACTCGCTTTGTTCCGACGCGTGCACACATTCACTCCCTCTGTTCTGGTTGTACTCAAGACTCAGAATTATGTAACGGCTGTTTGGAGAGGATATAAGAGAAAGACATTTTATATATACAGATATATAGACTCTATATGCTATATACTTCTATTCTTATGTATATTTGTGTTAAATGTCTATTTAAATGTTTCTATGCTTTGGCAATGTAAAGATACTTTTTTACCATGCCAATAAAGCTACTTGAATCTGAATCTGAATCATTTTCTTGGCAAAAGCCCCCTGCCTGGTTCTCTTGCCTCTCACTTCCCTGCCACTGTTTTGCACCTTAAGTGGAGACAGAGCGACTTCTGTGTGTGTTATTTTTCATCAAACATTTCATCTCGGCTCCACTGCACATCTGCAGCGCATGGAAAAGCCGTAGATCATCTTGCTACCATTGTAAACAAACACAAAGGCAGGAAGCTTTGGTCACAGAAGACGTCGGTGTCTTCTCTCTGTGTCTCTGTGGATTGCAGCCATGACGGCAATGGCAGGTGTGTGCCTTGAAATGAGAGGCAATCACCTGATAATGCTGTGATTGTTATGCATCTGTGTGGAGCATTAGAGGGAGAGGATAGAACTGGTGAAAAATATTTACATAATGCTCCCACAAATGCATGCAAATGCACATGATTACTCAACATTGGCAGTGTACGGCAAGGCTTTAGGATGAATCTCACTAAATCTGTCAAGAACATGTCCTGTTTATTCTTGTCACAAGTCAGATTTCACCCTAACATCAAAAGTCATAAATAAGAAATTGTAGATTACAGATAAAATGAAGTCTATCTATCTATCTATCTATCTATCTATCTATCTATATATCTATTGTACTTCTTGCCTTGTATTTAATATGCTGTAATATTAATGTTATGTATTTTAATCATTGCATTTTAAGTTATATTTATATTATTAATAATAATTATTATCATAGTTATACTACTACTACTACTACTACTACTACTACTACTAATAATAATAATAATCATTATTATTATTATTACATTTATTATTTAACTTTATTATTTTAATTTGAAAAAATACTTGTATGTTTTTTTTTTTTGTGACATTTACTCTCTACTAGTGATATTTTAGGGCAGAAAGCAAGGAAAGTAAGTGGTAAAGTATCATTAAATGCTTCCTGTGAGGTAGGAAGTTCCATCAGATCAGTATTGTTTTTGTGTCACAATTAATGCACGTCACCAGTGCTGCAACTTTCCAGGTGCTTGTTATTGGATTTCACAGTGTTTTTCGTATACTTGTTTTAAACAATACAAACTTGGGTTTACTACTGACTTTAAATGTCAGCTATATTGTCAGAACTGAAGTGGAAATGGTAGTTGAATTGTGAAAGCACCTCTGGCTGAATTTGCCGTAGGGACGGACGCTTGGCCTCTCTCTGTGCACTATTCAAAATGGCAGCTTGGACAGCAAAGAAAGACAAACATGAACTCAAGCCACCTGGACTACACAGTCAAATCTGGCACTGACATGAAAGCCAGATGTGTGTGTGCTCGAGCTCTCGCACTTTATGGCTGCGGACAGACACATAAGTGTGTGTGACCGCAGGAGGAGTGTGTGTCCTTGATAACTGGACTGAATCAAGAGCCATTCACAAGGGCCTCTGTTGCCTGTAGCATACGTAGGGAACTGCGCCATTACAAGGGGCTCTTTAAGGGATATTACATTCGCTCGTAAATAGAAATGGCCACGGCATTGTTTTATGAGACCCCTCTGAGGTCTTTTGTCTTGAATCTGGTTTTAAACCATTACGTTTTTAGCACGCGTATAATCAGACGGCCCATTTTACTAGCGAAAAATCAGGACCCCGTGTTCTTTTCCACTTGTTTTTGGAGGTGGTATTGTGCATAATGACATGCTACTCACTTCACAGCGTGCATCACTTCTTTAGCTATAATGTAGACGTGTAATTAGCATTCGTTAGCTTCGAATGCATGTGAAGCTGATAAATCTTCCTTTGTAGCATTTGTTAGCTTCAGAGATTGCAGATTGTGATGTTAGCAGCCCTGTTAGCATGCCGTCATCTACAGTATCGAGAGTCAAAGGTGACTAAAGGGGTTAAGAGAGCGTTGCAGACAAGTTGTAGCGCGGTGTCTTTGCGATCACGCCCAATTGCGCAGTTATCAGCGGTTTGATCTCAATATTGAGGAACGCTCTCTGGGGCGCTTAATTGGGAGTTTTAATTGGACGTACGCCATGGTTTCTTCCCTCACACAGACTCACTGGGGACTCTGAACTGGCTTCCTCCTCTGATTATCCAGCATTAAAAATTACACACACACACTGTTGTCCTCCCAGTTGTTATGCAGCTGCATCTGTTTCTTTTCTAAGCATCTGCACGGTAGTTCCGTTGTCGGCATGAGCTGCTACCAGATTTTTGCATTCTTGCGTCAATAATTGCAAAAACCAGGATGAACTACTTAACGTACATGCACATAAACTCACAGCGCTGGCTGTCTTTCTGTCTTTGTTTCTCAGCACTGCGGATTTCATAATCATGCAAGTGCATTAAATGCAGCATGCGCCTTCCACAACCACAGTTTGAACTTGGAAGTTGTTTACGACTCTTCTTCAGCGCTCATTTAGAAGATGATGTTTTGATATTTCTGTTCACACGCTAGAACGCAGTTTTGACGTGCTTGCCTCATTTTAACATGCCTATTATTCCTGCGACTGCAGGGCATGCATCTTTTCGTGTACCCCAGTTTGAAATGCCAGATCTTTCAACCTTTCACTCTCTTTTCTGTCTATTGTCATATCTCTCCGTTTTAGTGCCGAATCCAACATGTTAGCATTAATAATGCATGGAAACGTGCAGGATTAGGAAGCCAGCCAGTCATGAGCGCAGCCCTGATTGCATCTGACTGCTGGTACTCTGCATTAAAAAGAAAACACACACTCATACGGCATATCGCCATTGGCTGGAGGTAGCAAGAAAGATAGGAGATAGAACTGAAGATAAAAGACCTGGGCACACATATATGCACGTCTCAAGAGCCGCTCGACTGACTGTCAGTGGTTGCAATGCTGGTATCCGCAGGCACTGTGTATCCTTGGCTCATAATGGCTTGTTTAAAAAAGCCTGGAATATTTGCATGCTTTGTAGTTTGGAGGTGTGGGGTTTCACACCAAAACTGTTTAGTATGTACTGAGTGTGGCACGATTTTGCATAATGCATGCAACACATTGTTAGGAATGGCATGCCAAACCATAATGGCATGACGCAAAAGTTTGTTACCAGTGGTTGAGCGTTTTTGCAGAGTCGCTGTGCATGTAGTGTCGCTCCCCAAAAAGTCCATAACATTCGCCTCTCCGTACAGCTCAATTATTCATACACACAGGTCCTTGTGCATATTGCATGACGGTGCGGTTGAAATGCGCCTGTTTTCCCAGCCTTTGAGGGCTAGCCAAGGTGGGGCACGTGAATTGAGAGCATTTGATTCGAGAAACACCTATATTCTGGCGTCAGTAGGTTTCATAAACTTTTGCACCAAATTTTGCACCATTGTTAACAAATGCTGCATTCGTGAAATTGAATCGCTTCACACCAAGCATGACACAAATTGTCTGCCTTTGATGAATGCAACATGGTTGCATTTGTTATTAAGATTGTTTGGGGGGATCCATTGTTTCGTTTTAGCTCATTGTTGCAATGAAACTTCAAACCTTCACATTCCAGACATGGTAAACAGGAACTGCATTTGGAATCTGATTTGGACAGCCAGCGTAGAGGAGCATCGTAAATCAGGGTGGACATATTCCTCCTCTTTGTCTGAGCATGCCGTGCCTGCCTTGGCCCTATGCTTGTGGCACTCCAGAGATGAATCCCTCGACTGACGTTTTCAATTGTTTATGTGGGGCAGAATTTCAAGTGTCACCATGCAGGTTGACAGGAAACCCCAAGTTGACAAGCCAGCTGTCTTTAGGTCCTCACTCACGCATTATGACTTCCAGGCTCTCTGGAAATGTAACACTCCACACTAGAGGAGCACAAATAGCAGTGCAGACTGACACTGTGTGTGTGGATGTGATGACTGTGTTATTGTGTTGATCTCAGCAGAAGGACACAATAGACTTATTATGAAAGTCTGAAGTGTCTCACGTGCCCTCTGGGGAGTAGAACAATAGTGGACTGTTGCAGTGCGTTATGTCGGCACCCACAATCATAAATCTTGGCTTCTTGGTGACATTTGACTGTTTAGTTTTCAGTGTTGCTGAAGGGTTACAAAGTGTTTGAGACTTCTCTTTAATTTTTTAAAATCCCATTACATTATTATTGTTATAAATATTATAAATAATACCATAATTACAAATTATTATAATAATATTTGATATAGTATTATAATAATAGTATTTTATGCAATATTATACAAATACTGTCAGCATTTATTTTTATTGGGAATACATGATATGTCCAAACTATATTGGTTTTTGGCCATTCATTGGACAATTTATATATTTATTTAAAAAAAATTATATTAATCCATTTATCTGTAAGTATTGTATATTTAAATATAAATGTTCATTTCCTTCTTTCACATTTTAAATGACATTTGCTATAATCTAGCACTCACTTAAAATGAATCCATAAAAAAATATTTATTTTTTTATACTACATTTTGTAATGTGATGCCTAAATTCTATTTCTAATTTATTTATACATTTATCAGTTCATGTTGTCTTTATAATATTTTATACAGTATTAAAAAAATATTGTAATACTTATTTTTATTAAAAAAGCCCCGTGTGTCTGTGACCATATAATTTTTATTTTATTTTATTTTATTTTATTATCCATATTGGGCGATATTGGATATTTAATTATACATGCTCATTTATCGTTTTTTTTTTTTTACATTTAAATTATGTTTGCCATCATTTAACACTAAGTTAACCTTTAAAAAAAAATTATATATTTGTAATTATTTTATTTAAAATTAATTTACTCATAACATTTAGTGATTTTGTTTTTTTTATATTCTAATTTATTTAGACAAAATATTATAGACTTTTAATATCAGCCATTTGACAGCCCATTTAGTAGTTGCTTGACTTCCACTGTTGGTCCTCCACCAGATCCCCAGGGCACAAATTTAAAAAGTGCCAGCTTATACTGTGTCTTGTTTGAACACCCTTACTGAGTCACACAGGCCTGGAGGTTCATCTACAGATGCCACAGTCACTCTTTACAGAGTCTCATCGCTTCATGTCAACATCTCTTTCATTCTCAACGTGAGCAAGTGCTTCCGAAAGCAACTACACGTGTTTGCGCGTCTCTTGCCATCTTGCCATCTGATGTTCTTGCCATCTTTAATTAAATGGTGTACAAGCACGTTCGCCAGGTTTCCGCCCCGTATGTGTGAGAAACACTGCAACCCGCGAGTCGACTCCCGAGGCAGGGAGCGGTGACGGGGGGATTAATCGCAATTTGGCTAAAACAAAGAGACGTCGTCTGAAATATTTGATGAGTGTCTTGGTAATTACAAGATGGGCGGATAAGTAAATAACGACGAGATCCAGCGATAAAGACTGACTAATTATGAGTTGTGTAAAACTGTAATTGGGAGTCTGAGGGAATGTGAACAGGCTCAAACTGAGCGTTCTGGTAAAGTGTGTGAATGAACTTGATGGTTGACTGGTGAAACAATGTTAACATACTCATGTTTATCTCACCTGTCAGTGAGTACCATTACTTATAAGGATTCTCCTGTTTTCTCTCCTCCAGAGTGCCAAACGTCCAGTGTGCCGACCCTTCGTCTCCAGCCTGTGGGGCCACGGCTCTCCAGACAGGTCAGAGGTCATCTACGACATGACGCCAGCCAGCCACCTGCCCATCCTGCTCTCCCTGAGCGCCCTGCTGCTGTCTCCGCTGCTCACCGGCTCCTTGGCCTTATGTAAGACCAAACTAAGATGAAACTTGAGTTTAAGAGTCAAGTTTAAGTCTCAAGTGTGTCAAAAGTCTAGAATAGACACAGTTGTTTTTTCTAGAATTAAGAGTAAGTGGCATGCAAATGTTAAGACTTCAAGATTCAGTGGTTAAGGGTGGCCATTTTGGGTCAGCGTCTACGTATTCCCTTTACAGGCCAAATATTGGCTGATTCAATGGTTGAGGGCGGTCATTTTGTTTTGACATCGACATATTCCCTTTGCAGGCCCAATACTGGCTGATTCAATGGTTGAGGGCATTCATTTTGGTTCGACATCGACATATTCCCTTTGCAGGCCCAATATTGGCTGATTCAATGGTTGAGGGCGGTCATTTTGGTTTCACATCGACGTATTACCATTGTAGACCCAATATTGTCTGATTCAGTGGTGGAGAGCAGCCATTTTGGGTCGTCATCGAAGTATTACCATTGCAGACCCAGTATTGGCTGATTCAGTGGATGAAGGTGGCCGTTTTGTGTCAATATTGACATATTACCATTGCAGGCCCAATAATGGCCAAATCAGTGGTTGAGGGTGGCCAATTTGGATCGACATCGACATATTACTTTTGCAGGCCCAATATTGGGTGATTCAGTGGTTGAGGGCTGCCGTTTTGTGTCAACTTTAACATATTACCATTGCACGCCCAATATTGGCTGATTCAATGGTTGAGGGCGGCCATTTTGTGTCAATATTTACGTATTTCAATTGCAGACCCAATATTGGCTGATTCGGTGATTGAGGGCAGCCATTTTGGGTCAACACTGACATATTACCATTACAGACCCAATATTGGCTGATTCAGTGGTTGAAGGGTCAATATCATTGTCCTTGATTCTCGTAACGATTACGTAACTATTAAACAGTAGGACTATTCTTACGAGCAGTTGTGAGAAGTTCTGTCATGGCAGAGTGGCAGGTTTAATATTTAAAAGAAACATTTTGTTTGAGACAAATCTTGAGGTTAAGAATAAACTTAAGCTTTTCTTAACATTGGCGATGGTTCATGATGGTCAACTAGTTGATTAACCTTCTTTCCAGTCGATTAAGAAATTTGACTTTTTGCATTGGTATACTTGTGTAAACTTTCAGAACTTTTTGTTTGCGACAGTTTTTAAAATTAAGAACTCAAGCTTTACTTACCTGCAAGTTGATTAGGAAATTCAATAATACTTTTTTTTTTTGTATTAGTTTTGATACTTTTAGTGACGTCAGTTTTAATTAACTGTAATTTAATTAGTTTTATCTATTCAGTGGTTTACATGATTAAATCCTCTCAGAAAACGTGTATTCTTTAGGTCAAATGAACCCAAAACTAAGCTAATTAGGCTATACAGGACTTGTTTAAACTGATTAATCAGCTAGTCATCCAGCCAAACCGACTATTAGATTTTGAAAGTCTGTGGTTTTGCACATTCACAGTTGTTAAGACTTCATAATCATCTAAAACAAAACTCTGTGTGGGTTTCAGGATCTCCCCGTACACGCAGAGACATGAAGTGCGAGATCACTGTTTATCGGATTATTTCGTCTCTTATTTCCGCGTGTATATCTCTTCATCAGGCGGATCGGGGCCTGCACTGTCTTTTAATTTCCAAGGCTCGAAGTCAGGATTTGTTCTGCACCATTTCTCCCCTAAGATGGGTTTAGAGACGCATTAGGGAAACAAAACAAAGAGTCAAGTGAAGTAAAGATGGGCGAGTGCGAGCGCGGGATGAAAGCGGCGGTAAAGCCTCCCCTGCTGCTTTCAAGCCTAAAATAGGTGTAATTCAAGCGCTGCCCGAGAGATAACGTGAGAATGGGCCGCTGTGAGATACGCCACGTCTTTGTGTGCCCGACATTGTTCTGTTCTCCTGTTTGTTGGTTTTGTAAGGCGACCCAAAAGCTAATGTACGTCTGACGAGATGAGGGTGAGCAAAACTATTACTAGTTGTGGGTTGCTTGAATGTCTAGTCGACTAATCGGACTATATGATTCACGTTTTTTCAGGTTCACATTTGTAAAGAGGTGTTACCTGCAGATGCATTAAAAAATGGCTAGACGTAGCGCAGCGAAATGGATTTTCTCCAAAATTAGTTAAAGTTTAGAAACACAAAAATAGTGCAAAACTTTGTAATTATGCATTTTAGAAAGCAAATAAACATTAAATTGAGCTAGAAGCGTTTGCATTGCAAAAAATTTGATAAACCGTCAAAAATGTCAAAATGTGCCTATTTTTTGCATTTGTAAACTTGCGTTTCACCTCATATTCTTAAAAAATAGATCCCAAAATGAGTCTATAATTGTCATACAGTAACTCCTAACTAAGGACTCATTTGGGTCTCTTTTTTTCATCTCACCAAAAAAGCTATAAAATTGAAGTGGATCGATTATTTGATCCGAAATATTTGAGTTCATATTGAGATCTCTGACAAATCTGAGCACGGTTTGAGACTTTGTCGAGATCTCTTCAGGAACTGATGAGTAAAATCTCAACCATGTGTTGTTTGTTTACGCTCAATGTAGACTAGGACAAACAATTGAGACATTAACTAGATCACATTTGTGTTTTATTATTTTTTTTATGATGTGCTGCCTATGACTATAGGATATATAATTTCTCACTATCAATCCATCTGTGTTTTTGTACCGCGACGCCCTCACAATTGCTCTGCGTGTCTGTGTTTGTGTCTTCTGTGTGATTCAGATGTTTACTAGGCAGTGCACATCGTCCCAGAGCTGTAATCACTCCATCCCCCCTCAAACCCCTGGCCACCGAAACCCTGCGCACGGCGCCGTCTGATTGGCTGCGATGTCGTCCGCTGTACTCTCACAGGCTCTGATCGCTAATTACTGTCTCGTCAGGTTGTCGTACAGCACAGCCGGCTGAACGGGGGACATTTTGTTGTTATTCTTTTGTCATTTTCAGTGTTGAAGAAAGTAGTTTTTACTTTTAAGTAGAAAGTAGTATTACTTTTAGTTGAAAGTAATTTTGGAAGGTTTGCTGCAAAGCGAAAGATGATATGCTACTATTTTGGATAAAAAAAAGTTAGCATTTAGATGTTAAAATTTAGCAGTTAGCGACAGTTACATGTAAAATTATAGATAAAAATAACTGAATCAATCAAATGAACAGTTTTAACTGTTCACTGTTAAACCTAATGCTTTGTATGAGAGTTTGGAAACTGTCAAGCGACTCTTTTTGGAAAGGAGTTAGCACTTAGCTGCTACAATTTAGCAGTTAGCGACAGTTACATGTAAAATTATAGATAAAAATAACTGAATCAATCAAATGAACAATTTTAACTGTTCACTGTTAAACCTAATGCTTTGTATGAGAGTTTGGAAACTGTCAAGCGACTCTTTTTGGAAAGGAGTTAGCACTTAGCTGCTAAAAGTTAGCCGTTAGCGACAGCTGCACTTAAAGTTACAAAGAAGCTTTTTTGACTGACTGATTAAATGATCTTTTAGCTGTCTAATATTAGATCTAATGCTTCATATGAGAATTAAGGAACAGTCAAGCTAGTCGTTTGGGAAAGCAGTTAGCGCTTAGATGGTAAACGTTAGCACTAGCACTTAGTGACAGTTGCACTTAAAGTTACAAATAAAAAGAAAATTTTTAACTGATTAAAAACTACAAAATCAGATTTTCTAATGAAATTTTAGGATGGTATAATATTTGCATCAGCTAGCATTGTGCTACAGCTATGTTGCAATGCAACATGACATTAAAACTGCAAAGTAGCATGTTTTCATGCTACACTGCTACTAATTTGACAATGTTGCTTGCTTCTAGTTAAGCAAGTAGCATCGCATAGATAAATCAATTATCACATTTGTTTTTCTTCTTCTTATTATTATTATATTATTTTCTGAATAGCTCGTTTTGCTCAGAAAGGCATCCAATTGTGGATGTAAATTGTGTTGCAATCTGTGTCGTATTGACTTTAAGTGGTTTTTGTTATTAAGAACACCTGTTTAAAGGCGCCGTTTGGCCCACACACGCCGTCCAGGTGGATTTGTGATCGTGGTGTCGTACAGCTGCGCCGCACACAGGCTTTTACTTACACACACACACACACACACACACACACAGACAGACACACAAAGCGAGTGGATGTCACCTCTGCGAGAGGTTGCCAACTGCATGATGTCATCCTCACCGCCTCCCTCTCGCTCGCTCATGCTCTCATAAATCAACATGTGGAGGAGACGTTTTTAATCAAAAAGAAAAAAGGGCTGTGAATAAAGCTGGCCTGTAGTAATAAAGCTGGAGGCTTGTTTGTGTGTGTGTGTGTGTGTGTGCGCGCGCGCGCGCAGAAAGTCCAGCAGTTTTACATTTACACGATTAGCTTTTGAGTGCACGCACACACACACACACACACACACACAGACAGTCTCCATCCTCACTATAGGACTTGCTGGCGTCAGATGAATAAATACTAGCATTAGATCTGGTTTAGCTTGGTGCGTGTGTGTGTGTGTGTGTGTGTGTGTGTGCATGTGTGTGAATGCAAATGTTATGTTGTATATACATTTTTTTTTAAAAATCAATAAATAAATACAATTGTAAAAACTAAACATATATTCATATATGTCCTTATGTATAATATTTATAGATGTGTGTATGTAAATGCTGCATTTATTTATAATTCATTTGTTTTATAATTTTATTACATACAATAAAATATTAAATGAAAATAAAATATATTTCTTGATGTATTTGTATGTAAATGTTCATTTTATTTATTAGATTTATAATTGCTTTATTATGCAGAATATTGTTTTATTATATAGAATATAATATACAATAAAAATATAAAAGTAATTAAATACATAAATACTTGTTTATGACTATAAAGACAAATGCATGTAAGTGTGTAGTGAAATTATTTGCATTTGTTTTTATAGCTAAAATTAAAGCTCTTGTAATTTAGCTTCAAAATATTTGTCTTCAAAATAACATTTTATAACAATAAGCTTTTATATATATTAACAAGCTTTTTGACCAGAAATGTTTTCTGTGATCATGCAAAAAATGGTCCAGTGTGTCCAAACTTTTGACTGGTATTGTATGTATTAGCATTATTTCAACCACGCACTCTTTAATTCATATCCTTCAATTTGGAA
The DNA here is from genome assembly GCF_001515625.1 of Sinocyclocheilus rhinocerous. Classification (NCBI taxonomy): domain Eukaryota; kingdom Metazoa; phylum Chordata; class Actinopteri; order Cypriniformes; family Cyprinidae; genus Sinocyclocheilus; species Sinocyclocheilus rhinocerous. Next base: position 312,713 of record NW_015633578.1, read on the forward strand.
TGAGGCGTCAGATGAGGGTCTGCTTTCCCACAATCCTCCACACGAGCTCTAAAAACAGTTCATTTAGCCTGGGTGTGCCTCTGTCTGACCACAAAACACCCAATCTGAACCTCTCGAACCCCCCTGAAAAACCTCCAGACACCCTGTCCAGCGCCGCGCTGACCGGACCAAAATATCCCGTGTCGAAACTGTATACTTGCAGAACCGCAATCTGCACAATACTGTGGTCCCATGTAGCGCCATAAAAATCACTTTGTGTTTCTGCAGCCTCAGAGTATTATTGCTCAATAACACAGGCCTGTGTTATTCTTCCATTTCTAGTGTTTATGTTCGGACTGTGGCCGTCGCTATATTAGGAATCGCGCCAAAGGTCCGTTTGTTGTCGTTCCTCAGAACGGCGCTCATTATGTCGCGATTTTTCGGGAAGCGGCGTGCCGTAGCGTTTAGCAATCTCTTTAAGTATCTGTGTGCTGTCCTCGCCCTTGCCAGCTCCTCTCTGCTTTGATTGACTCCGGCAGAAAGTGACGCGAGCGATTTCAATCATTTATTTTCCCTTTGAAGCTTCCAAGTGAGAGATTTCAGGCCCCTGAGGAAAAGAAACCCACCTTAGTCTTGTCTCTTTAAAGTTATCAGCTAAAAGGCCCGAATGTCCCTCATTACCTGCTTCGTACAGTGCTGCGGTTTAACCTCCCTGACGCAGCTCGATTGCTTAAGTAAAGTTCTGATGCTCATGGCTCGGGGCGGCATCCGTCTGCAGACCACGCCGAGGCTTTTTCAGGTTGCTTGTTAAAGGGCTAGTTTACCAAAAAAAAAGAAATCCCTTCACCCTCATGACGTTCTATCGTTGAGCACCAAAAGAGAAGTTTCGATAAATGTTCACGCTGCTCCGTTCCAAGAATTGTGACTAGGGCATGTCAGTGACAAAAAAAATCAGCAGAAAACTTGCCTGAATGACTCGTGCGAAGTCTTTGCATGCAAAATATGTTGACATTTATTTATTAGCTTTATTAAAGCAATTATCGTTGTAATTAAATTTGTTGGTGCTCCAAGTTTTTTGCATGTCAAGTTTGAATATGCAAAAGTATAAATTATATTTCATGTTTATGAAAGAAAAGACTTCAGTTTCTTCCTGTTTCTCACACAAATCTACCGTATGACTTAAGAAGACTTGGAATGTAGAGCACAAGTTGTTCCAAAACCATATTTTTTTCTTTTGTAGAGCACAAAAAGATATGTTTTGGCAAATGTTCATGCTGCTCCTTTCCAATAATTGTGACTAGGGCATGTCAAGCTCAAGAAATAACAACAACAACAACAAAAAGCACCTGAAAACTTGTCTGTATTGACTTGGTGCAGATTTCCACCATTTCTCGTGTTAAGATTAAATATACAAAAGTACAAATATTTCAGATTTACGAAAGAAAAGACTTACATTTCTTCCTGTTTCTCACGCAGATGTGTGAAGTAAGCTCAAGAAACAACAAAAAAGCATCATACAAATAGTTCATGTGACTTATGTGATTAATTCTTTATTTAAGTCTTTGTGTGCAAAATATGGTCAAATTTGTGAGGTTATTTGCCTTATTAAAGGAAATAACATTGTAATTAAAAACGTTGTTGCTCCAGAATAGACGTTAAATGTGAAGATTTGTGCCATTTCTCGCGTCAAGCATCGTAAAAGTTGTCCCTATGACTTGTGAGATGTATTTCAAGTCTTTACTTGGAAAATAAGGCAAAACTTATTATGTTTTTCTTTATTAATGCAAATAATGTCTTAATTAAATATGCACCACTCCAGGTTGGACGTTTGTAGTGCAGAATTCCGCTGTTTCTCACATGTTTAGTTTAAATATGCAGAAGTACAAATGAGATTTCGGATTTAATACATAAAGGACCTTAATTTTCTACCTCTTTTTCACTCAAATCTATCGTACGACTTTGGGAGACTTGTAATATGTGACCCTGGACCACAAAACCAGTCATAAGGGTAAATTTTTCGAAATTGAGATTTATACGTCATCTGAAAGATGAATAAATAAGCTCTCCATTGATGTATGGTTTGTTAGGATAGAACAATATTTGGTTGAGATACAACATATTTAAAGTTGTCCAAATGAAGTTCTTAGCAATGCATATTACTAATGAAAAATTAAGTTTAATATATTTACGGTAGGAAATTTACAAAATATCTTCATGGAACATGATCTTTACTTAATATCCTAATGATTTTTGGCATAAAAGAAAAATCAATAATTTTGACCCATACAATTAATTTTTGGCTATTGCTACAAATATACCCCAGCGACTTAAGACTGCTTTTGTGCTCCAGGGTTACATATGATGCACAAGTTGTATGGACTAGCGTTATGGTACTTTTTTGGAGCTTGACAGCCCCTGGTCACTATAGGCTTTCATTGTATGGAAAAGAGCAGCTTGAACATTCGTCAAAATATCTACAGATGAAAGTAAGTCAAACATGTTCGGAAATAACAGTATTTCCATCTCTTTAAAGTCCTGCAGTAGTTAATTTGACCAGCAGATGGCGCTTTGGTGGATCGCGTCACCTCCACCCGCTGTATCTATAGACACACACACACACACACTTTCCTGGGCAGCCCAGATTAATCATGAAGCAGATTAGCAGACTCGGATTTACTGAATGTCAAAAATGATTATTGCATGTCACCTTCGTGATCCCACATCACTGGCTGAGACCGTTACTCGAGTCCCATCAGCCCTTGCGTCGATTGATTAAAAAGGCACTTTCGTTTTTGACTCCACGATCAATTTGTGAGCAAATCCGGAGACTGTATGAGTAGAAATACATAGTTTACAGATACCCAAGTGGCCTGTGATTGCATGTATTACATGTGCTAAAGGGAATATTTGATGATTTTGTTTATTTGATCTAGTGACGCTTGTTTTAGTTTGTTTATTGTTCTCATTTGCATAATTGATGTCACGGCTACAATTAAAAGCGGTCAGCCGTTGAATTCAAGCCTGACTGACATAATGGTGTTGTTTGTGTTGTCTAGCGACGTGTTTCATCCATAGTGAGATGTTTATTCACCATTATTTGGGCTTTTGGGGATTAAAGTATTTGGGGATTTTTTCGTACAGCTTTATCTAATTTTTGTTAAATGACTCTAAACGCTCATTTGAGATTCCCACGGCCCACGCCGTCCACTCCGAGGACTTTAACCCTCGAGCGATCGCAGGTGTCCGTTTTTACGAGGCCTGTCAACAAGTACCAATCGCCCGAGGACGCTGCAAATCACATTAGATTGTTGCAATTTCCTCCTGGTCTCAGTGGCCCGGCCGTTGCAAAATTGGCCTTATTGTTAAACTTCATTTCCTAAAGCTCTCGGTAGACTTTGACTTGCTCACCCCGCACCTGCTAAAGATTTCCTTATCCAGAAACAAGCGGCTCATTGGGGTCAGCTTGGAGTATCATAATCAGTGGTAATTGTAGTAATATGACAGGAGGATTGTGGGAAGAGGACAAATCAAGTGTTTTCATGTTTTTGATAGTTTGTGTGTGATAGTTAGAGTATCTTTTACGTTCATTTAAGTCCTTATGCTTCTCTTAAAATGTGAACAGATGCACAGACATTTGAATTCTAATGAGCTGATAATAATGAATTTTATTATTGTTTAAACCTAGAATCATTTTTTATTTATATTTCTCCTTTTTTCAGGAAAAAATCTGAGAACTAATTGTTACTATTTGCTCTCCACTTAATCTCACTGCTGTCTATGAGAAATAGTTCAGATGTTAAAGAGATTTCAGTTGTTAAATTTTTTTTATTAATGTTGTTTAATTCTGATGAGCCAATAATATTAATATTTTATTATTAAGCAAACATTTTATTATATATAGATGTGATATAATTTTTTCCCCAAATAAAATTTTGATAAGCCAATATTAATAATAATTATTATTATTATATTTTTTATTTCTATTTTTTTTTATGTCTCCATCTCAATGTTGGCTAGAATAAATAATTTAGATTTTTTTTTT
>NW_015633578.1:317504-319613 GCF_001515625.1 Sinocyclocheilus rhinocerous
GAAATTGAGATTTATACATCATCTGAAAGCTGAGTAAATAAGCTTTCCATTGATGTATGGTTCATATAGGACAATATTTGGCCGAGATACAACTATTTGAAAATCTGGAATCTGAGGGAGCTAAAAAATCTAAATATTGAGAAAATCATCTTTAAAGTTGTCCAAATGAAGTTCTTAGCAATGCATATTACTAATCAAAAATTAAGTTTTGATATATTTACAGTAGGAAATTTACAAAATATCTTCATGGAACATGATCTTTACTTAATATCCTAATGATTTTTGGCATAAAAGAAAAATCAATAATTTTGACCCATACAATTAATTTTTGGCTATTGCTACAAATATACCCCAGCGACTTAAGACTGCTTTTGTGCTCCAGGGTCACATATGATGCACAAGTTGTATGGACTAGCGTTATGGTACTTTTTTGGAGCTTGACAGCCCCTGGTCACTATAGGCTTTCATTGTATGGAAAAGAGCAGCTTGAACATTCGTCAAAATATCTACAGATGAAAGTAAGTCAAACATGTTCGGAAATAACAGTATTTCCATCTCTTTAAAGTCCTGCAGTAGTTAATTTGACCAGCAGATGGCGCTTCGGTGGATCGCGTCACTCCACCTGCTGTATCTATAGACACACACTTTCCTGGGCAGCCCAGATTAATCATGAAGCAGATTAGCAGACTCGGATTTACTGAATGTCAAAAATGATTATTGCATGTCACCTTCGTGATCCCACATCACTGGCTGAGACCGTTACTCGAGTCCCATCAGCCCTTGCGTCGATTGATTAAAAAGGCACTTTCGTTTTTGACTCCACGATCAATTTGTGAGCAAATCCGGAGACTGTATGAGTAGAAATACATAGTTTACAGATACCCAAGTGGCCTGTGATTGCATGTATTACATGTGCTAAAGGGAATATTTGATGATTTTGTTTATTTGATCTAGTGACGCTTGTTTTAGTTTGTTTATTGTTCTCATTTGCATAATTGATGTCACGGCTACAATTAAAAGCGGTCAGCCGTTGAATTCAAGCCTGACTGACATAATGGTGTTGTTTGTGTTGTCTAGCGACGTGTTTCATCCATAGTGAGATGTTTATTCACCATTATTTGGGCTTTTGGGGATTAAAGTATTTGGGGATTTTTTCGTACAGCTTTATCTAATCTTTGTTAAATGACTCTAAACGCTCATTTGAGATTCCCACGGCCCACGCCGTCCACTCCGAGGACTTTAACCCTCGAGCGATCGCAGGTGTCCGTTTTTACGAGGCCTGTCAACAAGTACCAATCGCCCGAGGACGCTGCAAATCACATTAGATTGTTGCAATTTCCTCCTGGTCTCAGTGGCCCGGCCGTTGCAAAATTGGCCTTATTGTTAAACTTCATTTCCTAAAGCTCTCGGTAGACTTTGACTTGCTCACCCCGCACCTGCTAAAGATTTCCTTATCCAGAAACAAGCGGCTCATTGGGGTCAGCTTGGAGTATCATAATCAGTGGTAATTGTAGTAATATGACAGGAGGATTGTGGGAAGAGGACAAATCAAGTGTTTTCATGTTTTTGATAGTTTGTGTGTGATAGTTAGAGTATCTTTTACGTTCATTTAAGTCCTTATGCTTCTCTTAAAATGTGAACAGATGCACAGACATTTGAATTCTAATGAGCTGATAATAATGAATTTTATTATTGTTTAAACCTAGAATCATTTTTTATTTATATTTCTCCTTTTTTCAGGAAAAAATCTGAGAACTAATTGTTACTATTTGCTCTCCACTTAATCTCACTGCTGTCTATGAGAAATAGTTCAGATGTTAAAGAGATTTCAGTTGTTAAATTTTTTTTATTAATGTTGTTTAATTCTGATGAGCCAATAATATTAATATTTTATTATTAAGCAAACATTTTATTATATATAGATGTGATATAATTTTTTCCCCAAATAAAATTTTGATAAGCCAATATTAATAATAATTATTATTATTATATTTTTTATTTCTATTTTTTTTTATGTCTCCATCTCAATGTTGGCTAGAATAAATAATTTAGATTTTTTTTTTTTTTTTTTTTTTTTGTTAATGAAAATAATAATAATTGAGATTGGGG
>NW_015633578.1:319772-321694 GCF_001515625.1 Sinocyclocheilus rhinocerous
ATAATAATTATTATTTTTAAAGTTATTTATTTTTCCAAAGATGATCAAATGTAATTAATGTTAATCATATTAAGAGATTTCATTTGTGATAGTGATTTTTTTATTTAAAAAAATGTAGAAGAAAAATCTGAGAAAAATGTTGTTGTTGTTATTAATAATAATAATAATAATAAAACATAATATATTTTGATTATTGTAACTTTAAGTTTATGTTTTTAGGAAAGAATCTGAGAAGCACATGTCCTCATTTGTTCCCCACTTAATCTCTGTGTACAAGAAATAGAGATGGTAAAGAGATCTCAATTGAGGCTTTTATTATTATTGTTATTTTTTGTTTTTTTTTATTCCTAGTTTCAAGTCTGAAAAGTCATTATATTGCAGACACCGGTGTGTTTTGCCCAAATGCCGTTGTCATGCTCTGCAGTATAAGATCTAAGTGACCCGCTAAGCGCTAATGATGACCTCACGAAAACATCTGCACAAAAACCACATATGACCTTTCCTGCCATCTGTTTAGAAATCTCCCCTGAGTCGACTTAGTTGATGCTGCACAACTGTATTTTTGAGTTATGATTTGCATTACCCCATATAACTAGATATTTATCATTTTTTCTGTCCTTTTATCGTTCCTCCATGCAGCGGTCGATTATCCGGCGAAAGAGAAATGCTCGGCTCGCGTGTTTCCATAGCAATGGCCCGGTCTGAAGTCAGATCTGTTGACTGATTGGCATGTTGGTTTCATGTGGCCAGAGAGAGAGAAAAAGTCCAATTGGGAGGATGAAGCGCGGTCGGCCGAGGCCCGCTGAGACCAAACGAGAAGCAGTCGAGCACACGGCCACAAATCTCTGTGTTCAAGCAGCCGAAGCTAAACCTGAGACGCAGTTCTTTTCCTCTGGCCTCTGGCCGACACTCAGGACTTTCTCGTTACAAACGCACATCGGTTAAAGGGATAGTTCACCCAAAAATGAACATTTCCTGTTAATTTACTCACCCTCAAGGCATCCAAGATGTAGGTGAGTTTTTTTTTCTCCAGTAGAACAGTAAAGAAGATTTTTCGCTGAAACCGTGCTCTTTAGTGATTCATAAAATGCAAGTCAGTGGCTACCATCACTTTGAAAGTCAGAAAAGCACATATGAAATTAATCCCAGTGTCTCCTGACAATATATTGAGGTCTTATGAAGCGAAACGATCAGTCTGTGCAAGAAACTGAACATTATTTACAACATTATTTACAACATTATTACCTGCAATCCAGAACCTCAGACAAACGGTCCTGAGTGATGTCCGGTATGTAAACAAATCATGATTCTTTTGAATCGGTTCTTTTTAGTGAACTAGATGAACCAGTTCACCAAATCGGACTGAAGCGTCTGAAACACTTCGCGGCTCGAGCAGCACAGATCTTCAAGTTACTAGGGCTGGGACAATAAATCGATGCATCGCGAATCGAGAAATGATTCTGCATTGATTCTGAGATTTTCCGAAGGCATCGTGATTATCTCTAGAATCGATTCTGAGCTTAGTTTTTAACAGCAGATGGCACTGCGTGCTTTAGAAATATCCGTATTCTGCTTGCTTCCAGTTCCTTACACACGCACCACTTGAACCTAAAATAATCGTTCATAAAGTTTGAAAAGGTTGAAGCGAATTACAAGGATGTTCACAGTGGGTTTACGTTAATCTCACATCATAAAAGCATAAAAGCCGATGTGCAAGTACATTTAACCACTTACATTACTCCGAACGCACAAGTGCGCTTCTTCGTGAGCATTTGAGTGTGCTGTTAAAAACTAGCCTAGAGCGCCATCTGCGGTTAAAAACTAGCCTAGAGCGCCATCTGCTGTTAAAAACTAGCCTAGAGCGCCATCTGCTGTTAAAAACTAGCCTAGAGCGCCATGTTAAAAACTAGCCAGCGCCATCT
>NW_015633578.1:321710-322431 GCF_001515625.1 Sinocyclocheilus rhinocerous
GTAGACTTAAAGGGATAGTTCACCCAAAATGAAAATTTGCTGTTAATTTACTTATCCCCAGGCCATCCCAGATGTAGGTGACTTTTGTCTTTAATCGAACAGTAAAGAAGATTTTTAGCTGAAACCGTGCTCTTTAGTGATTCATAAAATGCAAGTCAGTGGCTACCGTCACTTTGAAAGTCAGAAAAGCACATATGAAATTAATCCCAGTGTCTCCTGACAATATATTGAGGTCTTATGAAGTGAAACGATCAGTCTGTGCAAGAAACTGAACATTATTTACAACATTATTTACAACATTATTACCTGCAATCCAGAACCTCAGACAAACGGTCCTGAGTGATGTCCGGTATGTAAACAAATCATGATTCTTTTGAATCGGTTCTTTTTAGTGAACTAGATGAACCAGTTCACCAAATCGGACTGAAGCGTCTGAAACACTTCGTGGCTCGAGCAGCACAGATCTTCAAGTTACTAGGGCTGGGACAATAAATCGATGCATCGCGAATCGAGAAATGATTCTGCATTGATTCTGAGATTTTCCGAAGGCATCGTGATTATCTCTAGAATCGATTCTGAGCTTAGTTTTTAACAGCAGATGGCACTGCGTGCTTTAGAAATATCCGTATTCTGCTTGCTTCCAGTTCCTTACACACGCACCATTTGAACCTAAAATAATCTTCTGAAGGTTGAAGCGAATTACAAGGATGTTCACAGTGGG
>NW_015633578.1:322659-322739 GCF_001515625.1 Sinocyclocheilus rhinocerous
TAGCCTAGAGCGGTTAAAAACTAGCCTAGAGCGCCATCTGCTGTTAAAAACTAGCTCAGAATCGATTCAATCGATTCAAG
>NW_015633578.1:325157-332733 GCF_001515625.1 Sinocyclocheilus rhinocerous
GTTAAAAACTAGCCTAGAGCGCCATCTGCGGTTAAAAACTAGCCTAGAGCGCCATCTGCGGTTAAAAACTAGCCTAGAGCGCCATCTGCGGTTAAAAACTAGCCTAGAGCGCCATCTGCGGTTAAAAACTAGCCTAGAGCGCCATCTGCGGTTAAAAACTAGCCTAGAGCGCCATCTGCGGTTAAAAACTAGCCTAGAGCGCCATCTGCTGTTAAAAACTAGCTCAGAATCGATTCAAGAGAGAATCACGATGCATTCCGAAAATCTCAGAATCGATCCACGAAACGCGATGCATCGATTTACTGTCCCAGCCCTACAAGTTACTCAATCAAAACTCACTTTCAGACGCCTGACAGTCACTCCGACTGGAAATGAGCCGAAATAGTGGCGTATCTGATCCTGTGATGAATGAACCGATTCAGCGCTCCAGCTCCTCTAACAGTCACTGAATTGAGGAAACAGTTTGACTCGGACTGAAGACTGATGAGCCGCTGATATGCGCATGCATGAACCGAACACTTGAATGAAGGGGTCAAATTAAGGTTTTTTTGGTTTCTCAGTGTTTATGTAAAAAGGTGAGCTGATGAAGACTAGTTGATTCACTTTATGTGCATTAGACACGTAAAACATCCACATTTCACATCATTATTGGGTGCTTTAATAATATATTGTGTATGCATTATATGATTGCGTGGTTATATAAACAAACTAGTGAACAGAACCAGTTAATTGAATTGAACTGTCTGAAAGAACCAGTTCGTGGAAAATAATTGTTTGCCTGAGGCTCTGGATTACAGGTAATAATGTTATAAATAATGTTCAGTTTCTTGCACAGACTGATCGTTTCGCTTCGTAAGACCTCAATATATCGTAGGGGCCACGGGTATTCATTTCACGTTGTCTGTATATTCTCAAAAAGTCAGTAGCCACTGACTTGCATTTTATGAATCACCAAGGACCACGGTTTCAGCTAAAAATCTTCTTTACTGTTCTGCTGAAGAAAAAAAGTAATCCTGAATGGCCTGAGGGGGAGTAAATTAATAGCAAATGTTCATGTTCTGGCTGATCAATCCCGCCACAAGACCCTCTTTTGTCTTTTTGAGGTTGCTGTAAATATGAAGATGATCGCAAGGACCTTGTTGGCGTATATGATTGTGTTCAAAACCCCGGTCTTGTTATCATAAGAGCAGGTGCTTGACTTGTATGTAGATGCTGGTTTAGAGCGTAAACGTCGCAGATGTTTACCTGAACATGTTGCTCACATTGATTTCTCAAATTACAGCCACTCAGGACAATATCCAGCACCGGGATCCCCCATAATTGGCTCTTTCAGAGCTAAAGTGCGTGTAATACCAAAATGTTCCTCTTTACCCTTTCAGATAAGCCTCAATCAGCAGTTGAAAGGTGACTATTTTAAAACAAGATGGGCGACAAGTGATGCTCTCTCCGCTTTCCTAAATGCCGCTGATGGGCTGCCATTTTTTGCGCCTGCATTTTTCTAATTCTCAGCATAATGGAGCTCTTTTTTTTTTATTTTTTAATATAAGCCCCAAAAGGTTTTTTTCTCCGTTGATTATGGTGTTAGTCATCTAACTGCGTCTCTGACCCCGAGCCTCCCATTATAGGAGTCTCTCCAAATGGAGGCGGCACAAACATGTTATTGGAAGCGTTTCGAAAGTCCTGCAGCTGTTAATGCAAGAAAAACAGTCTGAAAAAAAAATAATGCATGTGGAGAAAGACAAGTATGTTTTTCCTCTGTTACGATAAATTATTGATAACATATCTGCCATAAAATGAAAATAAATAACATGTGTATATATATATGTAATTTTTATTAATATTTAAATATACATAAATACAGAAACATAAAATATAATAAAATGTATACCTTTTCTAAGAAAAATATTAAAATGCAATAATAAAAAGAATAAAATGTGGTTGATATTAAAAATCTATACTTTTTTCGTAAAAGTTACCTGCTATTGTATTATTTTATTATAATTTCATTATTTTATTTATATATGTTTACATTATAAATACACACACACACACACACAATAACATTATAATTAATATAATAAGATTAATATAATATTATTTTCTTTAGGAAAAAGTACAGATTTAAGGTGTAAAAAGTTACCTCATGTATTACAATATAAATTTAATTATTTTATATTTAATAAAAAAATATTATATTATTTATTATTGAATATATATTATTATATATTTTCATGTTTTTTTTATACCAATGCAGCCTGATTGGATAAGCCACTTTCATTGTCATCATATAGTTGGTACACACCTGTAACCGGGCATCAGTTATTGCTATATTATACCATATGCATATAGTCTCCGTTAGTTCAGCACATCTGTGCTTGTTTGTGCCGTCAAAAAGATGAAAAGCATGTTCATTTGGTATGGTTTCTCCTTCATAGTGTTAGTTGTGTGTACTGTAAACACCTGCTCTGGCGAGCAGAAGCGAGTCTCGGCGAGTGGAAAGGTTAATTGCACGAGTGATCTTCTTTGTCTCGTGAAGTAGCACGGCTCGTCAAAGCTTCTCTATTACACTCACGAGCTCTCGTCAGACGCGGCTGTCAGAAAATCCATATACGACTGCGCTGCAGGCCATCGCGTGTGGCCGCTGACGGTCACGGCTACACACAGTACGCGAGACACTTACACCACAGAGGTGAACTATAACCTCAATACATCACTCACGGCTAGGTTTTTGGTCCTTCGTCTTGAAGTACATCTGCCACCCTTCACATTTTAGCCCTTCTCAACTAGGGATGCACCGAAATGAAAATTCTTGGCCGAAGCCGAACAAAATTAAACACTGGGCCGAAGGCCGAATACCGAACACGGAGTTTTTTTCCCCATGTATTTTGCCAATTTTTTTTTTTCACCATTGCATAAATTAAAAAGCCAAAATGTGCTTTTTACTGTTTTGTCTTGCTTTTCAAAGAAGAAAAAATCAATTACAAAACAACAATTTAAAAATATATAACACTGAACATGTTTAACATTCTAGCAGACACTATACCAACAAAGCACAATTTAGCTTAAAATTAATAAGTTAGTAAAATAATAATTTTTGGCCATCAGACCCCCTTCTTGAATCAGGCATGTATTTTTTTTTTTTACTGTACAATTAAAAGCAGCCTTGCTGAGAAGAGACTTCTTTTAAAACATTAGAAAATATTACAGATCCTAATTTGAACACTATGTGTGAATGTTATAATAAATGTATTAAAACAGAGCTGTTGTAATGATTATCATTATTATTGTCTTACTTTTTATTTTATTTTACAGAACAACAGTAAAATGACAATACTAACATTTATGAATGTTGATAAGAGTTCTTTTTCTCAACTTTTATTTGGGCGGAACAGGAACAGGACAGGAAGAGCTCAATGCTTATTTTTGTTGACAGCAGATTTATAAATGAGTCTCATTACGAATACGTCGTACGTATCGCATTGTCACATGCCTTGTAAAAATTCATAAAAATGTGACTAAGCATTTGAACCCTGGTTAACAAGCAGATCTAATTGTTTAAGGCCATTTCGCGATTTCAATCATCATACAGTAACCAGTAACAATCACCCCTTCCACTTCTCATTGAAGACCGATGCAGTCCTAAACAGTCTCTGGCTATCGGTGCTTGTAATGATTTTTGCGTCTTTCTCCGACAGTTTAAATGCTTCCACACTGCTCACGTGCTTTTCGCTTATTCGGCCGAACACCGAAAGAGGTTTTTTTTTGCTATTTTCGGACGAATAATTTCAGTTGCCAAACATTCGGTGCATCCCTATTCTCAACTCTTCTACTCTTGTTTAAAGGACTGATCGAGGACTTTTGGCCTTTTGCTTGTTTTGGTCATTCAGTTTAGTGTTTACAGTGTAAAGAAGCAAAGCCAGGGCCGAAATAATGAGCAATTTAGATCTATCTTTTTTGCCAAAGGTATATTTGTGTATGTTCTGTCATACATTTATCATACTTTCTGTAGTTTTTATACTGTGAAGTTAAATCGCAAAGATTATTTTCATGATTATTCATACAGACCTACAAGAAAAAATGCATGTCCTTAACAACATGCTCTATAATTAATTTGTCACCGCACATTTATTTTTGTAGTTTTGCATTTTTGTTAACGTTAAATATTTTATTCATTATTTAATAAAAATATTTTATATTTTTATAATGTTTAAAATAATATTTAGAAATCAACTATTTCAAACTTAAAACCTTCAAACTTCAAGATTTTAAAAATACTTTAAACTTTTTTTGCCAGGATTTCTCAAGCCAACAAAGTTCCTCTTGATAAACTTTTTTATTTAGTTAAATATTTTATTAATTATTTCAGAAATGTTATTTTAAATTTGTATATTTATATACAGTTTTTACAAATGTAATTGTTTATTTTATTTATATTTTATTTTATAATTTCTGTATTATTTTATAACATTTTACTTTTTATTATTTTTTATTATTTTTATATTATTTTTTATAATATCCCAATATAGAGTCACTTTTAATTACCCCCAAATCAATGAAAATATTATGAAAAAATGTCACAATGCAGAAAATCCTGAAAATTAGAATTATTTTTCCCTCTATATAGAATTTTTTATTATTTTTATATTATTTTTATAATATCCCAATATAGGAGTCACTTTTAATTACCCCCAAATCAATGAAAATATTATGAAAAAATGTCACAATGCAGAAAATCCTGAAAATTAGAATTATTTTTCCCTCTATATAGAGAAAGTAAAAATTAAATTATTATTTTTTTTTTGCCTGAAATGTCAGTGTCTGTCTCCTACAGAAGGACATGCTTAAAATCTCACCGGAGCAGTTCCACCGGGCTCACGGTTCAAAGAACCATGATGTTTTTGATGTCTTGTTTTTGCTCTACCAAACAATTATGACCCATACTAACAAAAGTGGCGAACCTGTGTGCATTTGTGTTGTGCAAGTTGAGCTTTCATGACTTCAGAATGAAACAGAAAGTCGTCAGGCTTCATCCTCTCCACTCTCTGGAACTTCGCTTCAAGTGTGTTTATCCGCACCCGAGATTCAGGGGCTCGCCTGCCTGCCCATGGGCGGTTAAATAATTAATTTGGCGTGCATGCCTGACCATTTGATCATCTCCTCATATCGGTGCGCTTTCTGAATTTTATCATGTTCCCCCTAGAGAGCCTCTTCTCATGTCTTGTTGTGTCAAGCTTGACCTACTGCCCTGCAGAGAGAAAAAAGTGAGCGCCAGCGGAGGCCCGCCGAGAAGAGACGAGGTAGACAGCATCATAATTTGACGAGCCAAGAACAAACTGTGCTGGGTTCTGAGGAAAAAAAAAAAGAATTTTTTTTTATTTTCTAAAACTAGCGTAATCCACAAAGAACAAGCAGTAATGGTAGAAAAGATGACAGCTCCTGCTCTCCAGAAGCTGGAATAGCTAGGTCACGATCTATCGTCAGCGACTGTCAGTCCTGCATGTCGTTAGCTTACAGCTGGCATGTCTTACGGGAAACGTGCGTAGGGTTTTGGATGCTTCACCTGACAAGGAGCTTTCAAATCAAGGCAGAGTCGCAGGTACTTTATTATTCATTGGGCAATAAATGATTCAGAGTGGCATTGACGTGCACATTGTCTATGGTGTAATTACCGGCGTGCTGAAAAACAGCCACTTTCCATTTGCGCTGACGCACGGCGGCCCCCGTTTCTTGTCGACATCTCTATCGTAGCAGAACGGGTCACGAGCCCACTCCAGTCATAGTCCCTTCGCTCGCTATTTTACATTCGAATGCACTGGGAGTAACTGTTAAATTGCGTGTGTGTGGGTGTGTGTTCAATCACTCGGTAATTTAATTTAATTGATTTGCTGTTACAGTGGCCTTGTGACGAATTGGGTTAGCTTCACTTTACCTGCACTTACTGTTCACTATAGCTTGCTAGCAGCATGCAACTCTTACTATTTCTGCAGTATGAACATTTTTTGTATGGCATGCTAAAATGTGTAAAAAACACTGTAAGAGGCTATTTTCCCACAATGCAATGCGCTCAACTTGACTGTGCATTTCCAGTGTGAACGGGAAGGGATATCAGCTGTCATTATCTCTTTCTTGCCTCTTTTGACCAGTCTGGCAAAATATAAGGTGTTTTGGTGACAACAACAGCTGAATGCTAATCGTATTTTGCTTGTTTTCTTTTTCTTTAGCTCCACCCAGGTTCACAAAAGTACCTGTCGATATGATCGGCGTCTCCGGAGGTGTTGTATCCTTCGTATGCCAAGCCACAGGTGACCCCAAGCCAAGAGTAACCTGGAATAAGAAAGGAAAGAGGGTGAACTCTCAACGCGTCGAGGTGAGACTTAGCGTGCTAGCACTTATTCAGTATATCAGTTGAATAATCAGCCGTTTCTATGGTATTTCTCACAAAATGCCATTAAAAAGACATCTGGAACTGTTTTTTGGGTCAATCTGAAGTGTTTACATAGCATACATGTCTTAGCTTCTGTGTCTTATATTCCTTTCTTGTTTGCTGTGTTCTTTTGTCATAACACAGCTGGCAGCTGTAGTGTTGATCAATGTTTAGTGTATCTTAATTAAAACTAGCTCTGTATTTAACAACGCTGACACTATTCAACAAAGATGAAAAACTTCCCACAAAAAACAAAGATGAACACAAAAATAAGTTGGCGGTTCCGATCCACTCGTCGGCGTGAACCCAAGAGTATGCTCAAATTATCATCTTGGTTGCATTGAAAAGTCATTTCGTGAGGGGTTTTAATTAATTCATTTCCCCGAAGGCTTTGCTTTGATATTGATCTACACACACTTAGGACTGTGTGGCATCACTGGGCTGCTTCTCATTATCGTAGCCTTGAAAACTCACCCTCCAAAAAAGCGAAGAGAGTTTTGCCACTGGCTTAAAAAAAGAGCCTCGTTCCTCTTTGTCATTCCCTATTGATTCTAGTGACTGTTTCGCTACAATGACATCAAATGCGAAAGCACCGCAGAAGCCTAATTAACTCTCTTACATACTTTGAGCTCATAGCAACATCTAGACGTTGGAGGACATTTTGGCGCCTTAAAATAGGAGCACAACATGAGAAGGGTTAGGGTTAAGGGTCAAAAGTTGGGGATGCCAGTTGATCAATCCAAAACTTTGCAGCAGGGAAGTTACATGTCATTTACCAAGACCGTTCCCCCTTGAGCAACTAGGAATTAAGTGCCTTGCTCTCAAGGCACTCGGTAACTCTCCAATTCTGGGATTGAATTCACAGTCTTTGTGTCTTCAGGCCAGATTTTTAACTACCAGCCTACTGTTAATGACATTTTACCATGAAACATTTCAATGTAATATACCAACTCAATCTTTGTCCTCTCACACAGACAGTAGAGTTTGACGAAGGTGCGGGAGCCGTCCTAAGAATCCAGCCTCTCCGAGCACCTCGAGACGAGAACATCTACGAATGTGTGGCAGAGAACAGCGAAGGCGAAATCAGTGTCCAGGCTAAGCTGTCAATTATCAGAGGTAAGACTAAAGGTTGACCTTTTTTTTTTTTTTTTT